>NW_024340696.1:16216317-16430030 GCF_902729225.1 Pteropus medius | reverse complement strand
GTGATTAATGGCAGGGCCAGTGAACAAGTGAGAGGAAGAAGGTACTTGTGTAATGGAACAGCAGACAGATTAAATGCAACCGGGTGCCGAACCTCTTTAGCAAGAGCATCCTTGCAAATTTGTTTTCCCTTTCCTCCCACAGCGACCCCCTCCTCAGAGCAGAGGCAGGCACAGCGACTTCATTAATCAAGGCGCTTTGCAGGGGCTGATGAATTTTAACAACAAATTGTCACAATCCTTTGCTGTCTCATGTATCCCTGAGCACTGGTTATTTCATTGTCACCAATTAATCAAGGCAGCCACAAAAGCCACCCTGGAGTTTATTAACAGAAAACAGGTTTTCTTTTCCCTAAGGACAAGCTTTTTCTGTTATTTCAAATGTGAAGAGTACCTTTGCCCTAGTTTTTTGGTTGAGAGACACACCTGGTCGCTTCTTATCTGCCTACCTTTCTAGGACGATCATTTATCACACTTTTTCCAAATCTTATTACATTTCTTTGCTGTAAGGACTAGCGCACCTTGAGTGGGAGGTTGACAGAAACAAACCTGGGACAATACCTTTTTATCTACAATGGTTCTCAAACCTGGCTGCATATAAGAATTATTTAGGGAGTTTTCAAAAACACCTATGCTCCCAGGACACATTGTAGGAAAATTATCATAGAATTTCTGAAGCTGTGGTATGGGCATAGATATTTTAAAATTTCCTTATGTAATTTTTAGCCTGGATTGAAAACTGCTGCAAGAGATCCTTGCTCACCTGGAATTGGTATGCTCATTTATAAAATGAGGGACTGAGGTCAGTAATTTTTATGGTAATAGCATAATCCTCTTTAATTTCCAAAAAGAATATTTTGAGGAGCTGCACTGGCAGAAGCAATAATGTGTGTCTGTGGAGTTTCAGGACTGCTTTAGTGATGTTGCCTGTTCCTTTCCTTGTCACCTTTCCCCAAGATAGGACAGCTTTTGTGGCCAGTTATTTGCATAATGCATTTTTTTGTTGTTCTGTTCATTCATTCATTCATTTATTTTAACAAACATCTATTGACTATTTCCTTTGAGCCAGATTACATCTATGCCATCGTGGATCTTAAAATTCAACAGATACACAAATGACATTATTTCATTACAGTTACGATAAGCACTGTAAAGAAAAAATGCAGGGTTTTGTAAAAGCATTTGATAGAGAGACTAAATCTAGCCTGTGAGTCAGAGAAGACTCCCCCAGGAAGTGACATTTACAGGGAGACCTGAGACTTGATAGGAATTAGCCTAATGAGGGATGGAATGGGGAGAGGGAAAGGGTTATAGACAATGAATAATCTATGTAAAAGGCCAGCAGGAAGGTGAGGTTTATTGTAGGTATTGAAAGGAGGCCTAGGGAGAGAATATGGAGTTTGAGGCTAGGAGGGAGGAAGGGAGGGACCAGATTACATGGGGCTTTTAGGTCATTTTTGGGACTTAATCCGAAAATTAAAGGGGACGTATTGCATAATTTTAAGAAGAAGAGTTGCTTCTTCTTAAGGGATGCTTAAACTAGGGCTTTAAAAAATATTGCTTTAGGAGAAGAATTACCAGAATGGCAAAGTAAGAACCTCAAAAACCTACTTCTTCATAAAGCAACAGTGGCAAGAATTGTTAAAATCAACTTTTTCAGAAATTGACCAAAAGCTTGCAAAATTTGAGAACTGTTTATTTAAGAAAAATGGTAGAAGCTTAGTAAGAACAATGAGTTTCTATTGTTTTAACCTGACCTATTCCAGTCTCCCATTCCCAAGCTGTCTAATAGTCTTGAAAACTAGCTGCCTTGAAAGCTTGGTAACTATGAAATCCAGAAGCCCAACAACCACTGCAGGGAGCACAAAGGGCTTGGAGCCCATCAAAAAGAAATCTATTCCCCAGAGAATTGTCACTGTTTGATCTGTAGGGCAGCTTCCTGGAAGAACCCCATTCACAGGGCTTGTTTTTGTTTGATCTGACTCAGAGATCACTCAGTGGGAAAAACCCCCCCTTTCTTAGGGCATTTGCTGACAGTCACGGACAATTATTTAACATCACAAATGTCTAAAGCAGTGATGCCAATTGAGGCAAACAAGAGTTGAAGCTATAATAACTAAAGGGAACAGAATTACTAGAGGCTCTCAATAGCAGATTTGACCTGGTAGAAGAAAGAATCAATGACTTTAAAGATAGGTCAATTGAAATTACGCATTCTGAAGATCAAAGAGAAAAAAGAAAGAAAAAATACAGACTCTCAGAGACCTGTGAAACATCATCAAGCACACAAACATATGCATAATAGTAGTCCAAGAGGGAGAGCAGAGATACAAAGGAATGAGTAGAAAGAATGCTTGAAGAAATAATGCACATAAACTTCCTAAATTTGATGAAAAAAATCGATATACACATTCAAAAAGTTCAGTGATCTCCAAGTAGGCTACACTGAAAGAGTTACACATGTAGACACTTCATATTCAAATTGCTGAAAGTCAAAGACAAGAAGAGACTCACGCAGCAACAGGAGCAGAACTCATCACGTATAAAGGGTCCTTAATGAGACTAACAGCTGGCTTCGTATCAGAAACCATGAAAGCCAAAATGCTATAGAATGGTGTACTCAAAGTGCTGAAAGAAAAAGAATGCCCACCGAAATCCATATCCAGGAAAACTGTTCTTCAAAAATCAAGGCGAAATGAAAGGTGAGACATAGCTAGATAAACAAAAAGTGAGAGAATTTGATGTCAGCAGATCTGCTTTACAAGAAATATAAAAGAGAGTCCTTCAAGCTAAAATGAAAAGATATTAGACAATAATTCAAATCTACATCAAGAAATACAGTACACTGGTAATGGTGAGACCAGCGGTAAATATATATAACAGTATAATTGTGTTTTTGTTTTAAAATCTTTTCTTTTATATCTAATTTAAGAATAACATCACAAAGCAGTAATTGATATACTAGCAATATCCATTAAACACACAAAAAAGGCAGTGATGAAGGAATTGAGGAATAAAAAAAAGATGTATAGAAAATAATTAGTAAAATAGCAGACATCAATTTTAAAAGAACAGTAATTACATTAAGTGAAAATAGAGTTGGCACAGCTACCAAAAGACAGATTGAAAGGTGGATGTAGGAAAAAAATTATCCAGCTGTATGGTTTCTACAAGAGACACATTTTAAATTCAAAGACTAATAGATTGAACGTAAAGTGATGAAAAAAGACATGTCACCACAGTAACCAAAAGAGAATTAAGTGGGAACAATATATGATGTTTCAGACAAAATCAATACATGACAGGAATTATCACTGGAGACAAGGATATTTTATAATGGTAAAGGATCACTCTATCAGAAAAAACAAATATTATAAGCACATATGTCTCTAACAACAGAGCCCCAAAACATATGAAGCAAAAATTGACAAAACTAAAAGGAAAAACAAAAGTTGGCATTTTAAAAATATCAACATAGCTGACAAAACTTTAGCTAAACTGACCAAAAAAAAAAAGAGGAAATAATAATTGGAGACTTCAATCCCACACTTTCAATAATGGCCGCAACAAGTGAGTAGACGATCAATAAGGAAATAGAAGACTAGTAAAATATTGTAACCTGACTACACTTAATAGACAGCTACAGAACACTCCACCCAAGGACAGCAGAATACACATACTTCTCAAATGCATAAGGAAAAAATCTCTAGATAGACTATGCACTAGACCATAATACACATATCCGTAAATTTAAAAGATCAAAATCATACAAAGTATGTTGTATTATATTTAACATTAATAATACTAAACTTTATTGAGCTCTTAATTTTCTAGCTCTATGCTAAGTTCTTTGCAAATATCAATACATAATCTCCTCCATGACCCTTTTATTGAAGGTACCATTTAGCCTACATTTTAGTAATTGGGAAAGTGATAAACAGAAAAAGAGAAGTCAGTCTATGCTTAGTGTCTCTGTGTAAGGAGCTCAGTAAAATGTTGGTATTGTCTATAATGGAGCATAATTTTAGGAAATATCAGATGACCCTTATTCTGATTTGCAGACTGCTTAGCTAGTTAATTATTTCATGTTAGTTCAGTTTGCTACTTTAATGCCTTTAAATATACTCTTAGATTTCTCTCCTAGATTTATGCTCTCCATTCCCCGATAATAAGTGTGATCAGTAGTAAGCCCACAGTCTGGACTAAGCCTGTTTCTCCATGGAAAAGATCAAAAGAAAACTTCAGACACCCACAACTTGACTTCAAAATACTCTCAACCTAATCACCACCGTCTGCTTTCAATGGACCAGCACCGATTTCATTATACACCTATCCCTTGTTATGTTAGTCATAACAAGAACCCTAGACAAGCTGTTTACTCCTTATCTCCCTGTTCTTTTCACTCTAAGTCTCTGTGTATTCTCTTTTCTCCTCATTCCTTCCTTCCCTTCCTAAGTGCTCAATCTCTTCCACTCTGCCATCTAGAATTTATGGTCTATCATCAGCAAAAGCCCCCATTTCTTAAATTTCTTCCTTGAGCATTTTATTCATCTTCTTGTTTTGAATAAAATGTTGTTTCTCCTCTCTTTCTGCCTTTCTCTCTCTCTCTCTCCTCTCTCTCTCTCTCTCTCTCTCTCTCTCTCTCTGCTTTTTAATTGGCTTCATCCAAAAGACAAACAATTCTATACTCATGACTCCCACATTTCTATACTTATCTGAGACTCTTTTCTAAAGTCTAGATGTGTATATTTCTGTCTCTGTCATTGTATCTCTTTCTCTGTTTTCCTGTTTCCTATGCCTCCAGCATGTTCTGAACCATTATTATCTCTGCCTTTCAAACTAGTCCCACTACGTCTTTGCTGTGTCCCCTACAGTCTATTCACATGGCAGCTAAAGAGATCTTTTAAAATCCTAGGTCAAATCTTGTCACTCCTCTGATCAAAGTCCTTCACTGACTCCTCATTTGAACCCAAGTATAAGCCAAAGTGCTTATACTAGCTTTCTACCCATTAATTATGCCTTTGACTTTATTACCTATCATTATTCCCCTTGGACATTCCCCTCTCTGTGAAAACTCCAGGTACAGCCCTGAACCAGGACAAATACTGCCTGACACTGTCTTCCCTTAAGTATCTTCATAGCCTGTTAACTTACTTTCTTTAGGTCTTTCCTTAAATGCCACCTTCTCGATGAGGCCTACTCTTAAGACTTTATATAAAATTGGACCTTTCTTGGCCTCCACATACCTGGCTCTCTTGATTATCCTGATTTTGTTCAACTTTCCTTCTTTCAAAAATGCTTAAAATTATTGAAATAGCTACCCATTTCTGTCATTTACTATGTTTATTGCTTGTTTTGCATCTTCATCTGCTAGAAAATAAGCTCCTTTGGGGAAAGTGCTTATGTTTGGTTTGGTTTGTTCACCAGTATATTGCAAGTAAAAACTAGAACAGTATCTGGCACGGAGTAGGTGCTTAATCAATATTTGTTGAATGGATATATAAATAATTCTATCTTCAAGTAGTAATATTTACTGGAGAATGTGGTGAAATATTCTCGATCACTTTGGCAATACACAACTAATCCTTGACCCCAACTCATTTCAGACAAAGAAGAAAAATATTGGGCTTTTTTTTTTTAGCAGACAAGAAATAGTATCTATAAAATTTTCCATGTATACCCCAGTATAGATTGTATTAAACCAACTATAATGAACTCTCCAAAATCTTTGCTTTGTTTATAAGTTTTTATGCTTCATTAACTTAGACGACTCTAGTAGGAAGTTTCGTCTCATACAATTATCGTTTTAACATTTTCTCTTTTTTTGTATGAAATATCAAGTTTCCTTGTTATAATTTCCTTCTTTGCCTTGTAGATTTTCTTCATCTTATGGCTGCTTTTTTTTTTTAAATCCCCCTGTTCTTTTAAATTTCATATTAAACTTTATCTGTCCACTGTCTGGGTTCTTTGATGGCATATGCCTTCTGGACTCTGCTTTTCTCCCTACCCATCTCAGATTAAGCCAGGTTAATGGATTAGATTCTTATGGTTTAGATACCTTCTTGTATCAAACTCTGCCTTAGGTTCTGAGGGATATTCCAAAGGAAGTAAAACATGTGGTCCATATTTATTAGGGCTTTCTTAATTGCCAGTAATAGTAACTCAAATTATGTTGATCACCAAACCCAAAGGAAGGTTGAACGATCAGATGATTGCATAGGACAGTGCTGGGTTTCAGAAACATCTTCATTAGGGACTCAAATACCATCAGTTCTCTCTTCATCTTTTACTTTTGCCTTTCTTGGGAATTTGCTTTATTCTCTTTCCTTGCAGTTGTGCTCTATTCACATTGTAAGAAACCTAGTTTTTGACAACTCATAAATTTTATATTTTATCATTGAAAGGAGACTATTTTGATATTCTCTCTGTCCCAAATACTATGTACTTGGAAGAAGGGTCTCATCATCTTAGCCAGGGTCTGCTACCTACCTCTGTGAAAAATGTGGGAGGATGATATTGCACAAAAATTGCTGCTTCCATGGAAGTCAAGTGGATGGGAGCTTGCATTTTCCATAAAAGCAGGTACTGTTTAGATAAATCAATACATCCTGTATCTGAAACCTGTAATCACAGAGTTTGTGTTTGCAGAGAAAGACCAAATGATAATTGAGGTAACTATAAATTTAGAGGAATGTTTATAATCAAACTGCAAAGAAAGGTTGCTTAAAAAAAATGGAGCAACTATGAACTGGTAGCATGAATTTGAAGAGTTTTGGGAGGTTAATATTAAACCAGTATCATGTAAAGTTGAATTTTAGAAAGAGAAGGGGACACAGGATTATTTACTCCAGGGATTCCCATACGAGGGTGTCTGGGCCCCTCAGAATCCCTTAAATGGAGACAGGGTTTTTCTGTGAACCATTTCCTTTTTTCTTTTTTTAAAAATTATTCTATCAAATTTCTCTTCTGCAATACAAAACACAATAGCAACAACAGCAACATCAACAAACCTGTCTTTACTGAAACTAATAATATACCATAAAGCTTTAAAGAAACAAAGTACATAATCTCCCCCTACCCAATTTTTATTGCCTCCCTTGATCATAAAAAGATATGTAAATATGTAGAGATATATGGAAGTTTTTTTACAAAACAACATAATATTACTTTAAAACTTTATTTTCTTTCTCAATATGTCATGACCATCCAAGTCAGTAACTATAAACTCCAGTTACTCTAAAGCATTGTTTCAAGTAGCTGCATTTTACAGAGCAATAAAGTACCACAATTTAACCATTTTTGATGTCATGCAATTTCTTCCCAGTTTTCCCCCTTTTTAAACAATATCCAATAAAATTCCCTTAATACTTGGCTTGACAACTTGGACTTTTAATAAGATAGAATCCTAAAACAGTTATTTGTATATCAAATTTATATGTTTTAAATATTAATGATATTAGTAGGTACTTACAAAGAGGTCGTAGGAATTCCTTTGCATACCAGCAATATATATGAGAATAGCTGTTTCTCCATGTTCTCAAAGATGTGATATTGTGTTTCATTTTAAGTGTGGAAATGTGATATTATTGCCTTGCTTTAGTCTGATGACCGTTAGAGTTTAAAGTATTACTATATGTTTATTTTCAATTTTTCTTTGTGAATTGCATCGCAAATTCATGTTTTTTTTTTATCTCTAATTGATTTGTTTATCCTTTTTTCCAACTAATTTAGAAGAGTATATTGTATATTATGGAATGATAATTATTTGTTATATATGTTACAAATTTTCTTTAGCCTAATATATGCAAATATGGCTGTTTAAAATTTTTATATACATGCACACATAGTTATTTTGCTATTATATGTATACTTTTTCTTTATAACATTTGAGTTTGTGTTTTGAAAATTTTAGCAAAAAGTGGAGGCCTATAGCTTATCAGAAGCTCTCATTTTGAGAGTACGAATATGATTTTGATGAATAAAAATTATAAAGTGAGATAATTACTCAATAAATGGAGCTTTTGTAGTAGTTTTCATCTTTCAAAATATGGAGATTGTGGTGACTTCCACAAAAGTTGTTCTTGGCTGTAAAATGTTTGGAAGTTCTGGTCTAATGTAAAGAGTTTGACTCCATTTTTTAATGTTTGACTACTAACAAATTTTAAGACTTAACTCTTTCTTTTGCCTTCTGTTCATATCTGGGCAAAAATATAAGAAAGCCTGAGTGCTTCTTCCTTTGGTGCTATGAGATTTGATCCATATAAGCCCCTGCCCACATCCTAACCACAATAAAAAACACCAAGCCAGTCTCCTTTCCTTAGTCTCTCAAGACATTTTTGGACCAGCTTGGGAAGCCTTCCCTGTTCTCCCTTAAAGTCTCATTATGTAATTAAACATTTTCATATCTACTTGGTGTGGATATGGTATCATCAGTCTTGACATCTGAAGGTCCACCCTATTTATCTGTGTGGCCACAATGTATAACAGGCTTTTCTATCTAGTGTTACCACTTCTGTGTTTTCATTCAGCCAGCAAATACTTTTTGAAGACCTGCTTTATTCAATGTACTTTTTAGGCATTTGGGAAATGGTAGAAAACAACCTAAATAAGGTCCTTATACTCGGAGCTTATATCCTAGTGCAGTAAAACAAAAAATAAACCAAATAATGCATGAATTTATGTGGTGATAATTGCTATAAAGAAAAAACAGGGTGATGTGACATAATCTGGGGACATAGGATTAGACTGCATTGTTAGAGAAAGATTCATTGGGAAAGTGGTATGTGTTGAGCACTACAAGTAAGAAGTTCTCACCCATGTAAGTGTTTAGAATCAAGTCATTCCAGGCAAGGAGAATAACAAGTGTGAATTCCCTGTGGTGGGAAAGAAAGAACTTGTGCTTTAGAAATAGAATAAAGGTTATTGGTGCTGAGTATGGTGAAAACGAGAGAGAAATCAAGAAGTAAGGACTGGAGTGGTAGGCAAGGGCTAGATAACAGGATCTGGTAGGTCATGCCATGGAATATGAGTTTTATTCTAAGTTCAGGGGAAAGTTAATGAAGGCATAGGCATGATCTGATTTGCTTTTCAACAGATAATGCTGGCTGCTAGGAGGGGAATGAATTGCACTGAGCAAGAGCGGAAACAGAGAACAATTACTGTGCTAAGAAAAATAATTTGGGTGAGAGATGATGGAGGCTTGGACAGCCATGGTAGCAGTGAGAAAAAGAAGTGGATGGATTTGAGTATATTTAGGCAATAGAATAAAGAGGATTTCCTGTTTAATTTACTCAGGGTAGCGAGTACCCTTTCTTTGGGCATATGGAACATCATGCAGTTCCTGAATACTCTGATTTACCCTTGACAGTGCCCTATGAATATCATACTGCTCTGCTGAGAAGCCACTCTTATCTGGTCCTGTGGTGTTGGGCTCACGCAGAATCCAGTGAATACTTTTATCACAGCACTTATCAGAACATATTGTAATTGTTGTTTCTTTCCCTAAGTAGGACGCTAACCCAATGATTAACACAATGCTTGACAGTGTCAGCATTTAATAAACCTCTGTCAAATGAATAAATGAGAGTGTACTTATGAGACACTGCGATGAAGGGGTATAAATAAGACCTTTGCACCTTGCAACAGTCCTAGCACTTGAAGAATACTGCCAAAGGTCAGGGAGCCATCCAGAGGATTTCTTTTAATTACTTCAGAAACTCTCAAGAAGAATGATCAGAACATTTTAGATGGTAATGATCTGGAAAATGGAAAAGGGCTTACAGATTGGAAAATGAAAATAGTAACCTCAGATGTTATGAAATTAGCTTAAAAGGCGAGCTAACTGGAGGGAGGAAAACAAGTCATCCCAAGAGAAACTATTAAATTCACCTAAGTACAGGTCAAGTCCTATTATCTAATACATTAATCTTGTGGGGTGTTTTTTTCATTTCCAAAAATTACTTTTAAGCCCTAACTGATGTCCTATTATTTCAAGGTGTATTTTATATTATGAGTCCCATAGGAAAAATAGTGTGGTAATGGAGAGTTTCATGAAACCGGGATTTCTGATTCAGGTCTTGTCTTTACCTTTCTCTGTTGAATAAATGGGTCTCTGGGACTCAATCTCCTCACACGTTAAAGAAAAATAATAAAATAATACTGCATTCTATGTTTTTTTTCCAACTCTAATATTCTATAAGTTCTATGGCATTCGTTGTTCTAGGATCCATCTTATTGGTTTGGTGATGATGTGATAAGGAGCAGAGGACCATAGTTCCACTTAAAAATATATAAATTGTTGGTGCAGTATAGTACAGAGAAGTAATGTTGGAATTCTGGTGAGAACATAGACATTGAGATGTATATCAACTGAACGGTTACCATGCTTTCCATGAATAAGTTACCTTGAATTTATGGTTAACATCTTTACAGTTTACAAAGCACTTCCATGTCTACTATTTAAGTATATTATCAAGACCATTGGCTACTTGTACAGAGCGTGTGCTGTCAGTTCCATTTTAGAGCTGAGTACACTGAGGCAAACACACGTATATTACGAAGCTAGATAACTTCATGAAACAACCAAGGCATGAACCCAGCTCTTCTGGCTCCTAGAGTTATTTCCCTAACTCCTGAAAATCTCTATGGCGAATATTTCACATGTAAAATGATATAAAATCTCTGAGCAGTCCTATGATATAGGTTGTAACATTTCTCATTATCAAAAGAGACAACTCAAAATTCAATAAGTCAGTTAACTTGCTCAAGATTTCAAAAATATGAAGTGACTGAGTTGAGATTTCACCTAAGATCTAATTCTAAAGACCACCCTAGAGGACTTCCCACCGCTGTGGGAAATAAATGCCATACTCTTTTAAGGAATTAAAAAACCACTAAATTGAGTTGGCCAGGAAGGGACGGCAGAGTGAAAAATTGTAAGGTTTATCGTAAACTCAGTATTTCTCATGGGATGATTGGGACAAGGACATTTTGGGAATGCATTTGATATGGAAGCCATTCTATTTATCTCTGCATGTCTACAGAGCAGGGATAGCTAAGACTAATTTAGTAACACATAAAAGTAATAGCTGTGACATAAGGATCCATAATATTTTATATGTAGAGAATGCATTGTTCCTCTCAGGAAAAATATGTAGATATATATGACTATGAAATATGATGATGTTCCCTAGTCTAATGTGTTTTATATCTTACTGTTTCACTTCTAATAGTCTATTATAGTTTAATGAATAGCCCATGAACTTTATTCCTTAACTGCATAGATATTGGTGTTATGTCCCACTTCCTGATTTTGCCATGTATCAAATTACTATTTTAAAATTAATTGCTAGTGAGTTGCTATGTTTATTAATTAAGTTCTGTAAGACTCAAGATCATCTCCTCCAGACCACATGGCTTCTAAATTCTGTACAATTTAGTCTCGATATACCCAAGCCTATTCTTTATCAGTGCTAGCACTTTTGTTTGAAGGTGTATTATTTCAAAATGTCTGTACCATTATTCTTTCCTGTTTAGAATGTGCCTTTAAACAAAACATACAGTTTAGAAACCACTTTTATCTATTAGTAACCCTTCCTTTTAAGGGGTAGCAAGGGAGTCCTTTACCTTTTTTATGTTTTAATTCTTTCTTCAGCCTTTCCAATCATGTTGTCTCTTTTTGTTGCTTTCCTAGACCTTTGTTTTCCTTCAGTCTCTTATGGATTCAGGTTATGGAGTCATTTTCCTTGTATACTTACTCAATTATCTCATTATATCTCAGAATATCCTAGAACAACAACAACAAAAAAAGCGATTTGTAGAGGGAAACATAATTCTCTATTTCTGCTTTCAAGTTAGATTTATACATTTATTTTATACTTGAGAGATTATTTAAAAAATAAATGATATTGATTAAGAAAATAATAATTATAGAGCAGTTTTTTCCTGCTTCCCACAATGAAAAATCTAAAGGGAAATATAGGTCACATACATGGAACTTACAAAACATTCCTCACCTTGTGGAATTTGGGGAAATTATAGGCTTTGGAGTTGGTTATCTGGATTCAAGTCATGAATTGATCAAATGATATCTCCATAAACTTGAACAAATATCTTCTTCGCAACTCAGTTTCCTTCTCATTATGTTAACCACAAAGGGAAAGGGTTGCCATGAGGATAGAATGAAATATGTTTGTGAAAATGTCAACAATAGTCTTTATGAAGGACTTTTGATGTTTTCTTTTTGGCGGTTCAGCATCTAACCCTTGGTCTATGAGCTACCTGATCTTCATACCGGGGTACGTTCTCTTACTGTGCTTCCTTGGTTGCAAGGGACATTCTAGTCCCTGCCTCCTCCTGATGACTCACTCTATAGAAATGATAGGAAGCTTGATCTTTCCTCTACATATTCCATCCAGGGAATGAGTGAAGGATATAAGCTGGGCCAAAGAGTACATTAAACATTGCCTATAAAATATTAAACATTGAGTTAGTGAGCTCAGTGAGAAAAATGATTGGAGTTTAATTGACTACAAAGGTAGCAATGCTCTATCAAACTCTTTCTATGGCATGACAGCAGTAGAGTGTCTTATTCTAAAAAAAAAAAATCAATGTTATAGAATTTTTCCAGTGGATAGAAGTTAAGTTGCTTTTAATAGGTTGAATTTAAAAATCTAGTTTATAATTTGCACAAAAGATTTGTATAGCAAGCAGTGGCTCTGGTACCTTGGCAAGTCACTTAACTTTTACTTCTCTTGGAAAGAAAATAATAATATGTGCCATGTTGATGTTGTGAATTCAAATAACAGAGATGAATGTGTTCTGTATAGGCCTAAAAGAATGTGACCTAATGCTTATTTTTATGGCATGAAAATGGATCTAAAAGTTGAGAGGAGTAATAGTTTACTCCATGCAGTTTTAGAAGGCTTAGTGAACTTGGCTGAACCTAAAATTAAGGATCTTACCTGAAATAATACAAAGAAGTAGTTGCTTTTTGACTTTGTAGATGAGAAATACATGTAGAAAGAGTAAAAGTATAATGATGTATTTTTTAAGACAAGTATGAATAACAGATGCAAGTGAAAGAAAGGATAGCTTTTGGATTTTGATGACACCAATTAATATCGTATGATTAGCTTGTTTAATTTTAATATTTCTCCTTCCCTTTGGGTGAAGAAACCACCTATCCTCTTTGTAATGCCTTAGTCTATTTCTCCACGCCGACCTCAGTGGGAATTCCTCACTCTATGTATTTTTGCTTACTGATTATTGCCACGTTCTGTTCTCTCTCATCAGTCAATCTGTTTATCAGTGAAATACCACCGTCACACCAAGTTAGAATGAAACAACAATTAAAGGATTCCCACCTGATTTTCTTCTCTCAAATTGGGAATGACATTAATGAGATATTTTTCAAGGGTAACAATGAGCTGACAACAAACTCTGCTCTGCGTCTCTCTAGGCACAATGTAGCTACCCATCCTGAGAAGAATGACACTCAGTTTTGTGTGGAATCTGAAATTGTAACCATTGAAAAGTTTGGAGAAATTAAAAACTTCTGAGGTTTCTCTTTGGAATCCCTAAATGTAAGCCAGATGGAAGGTGGTGAATAAAATCTTTCAAGGTGGCAAAGTTGTGTCATAGGCTGTGGTGAGGTTAGCAATGTACGCCTGTTTAGGAATAGTCATTTTCATCTTCACCATCAGATACATGTGCAAAAATAAATTTATATTCTGATGGTAGTCAGCAATGGATAGTCACAAATACAGCCTACTCCTGTGGCTGTTGCTGAGGAGTTATTTTCATCTGCATGAGTGTGCAGGCACACACACAGACACACGCACAAATTATGTATGGGAATATGCTTTTGTGTGCGTGTGCGTGTGTGTGTGTGTGTGTGTGTGTGTGAGAGAGAGAGAGAGAGAGAGAGAGAGTGAGAGAGAGAGAAGATTCATAGCTTCTATTAGATTCTCAAAGGGCTGTCGCCCGTATAAAGTTAAGAGTGATTACTCTTCCTTGTTTTTCTCCCACTTAATAAAATACATGAAAATTCAAGTAAATGGTAGTTGACATAATGAATGGGATAACCTTGAAAAAATTCTAAGTATTTTACTCATATGATGCTTGAACTACTCCTAATAAAATACCTCGCAATGTAATGTTAACCAGCATGTGTAGCCACCAAGTTTGAGAATTGCTGCTCTAGTAATCTGCATGGAATCAGAGGAGTGCAGACTTTCAGAGTTCATTTAGAACAAATCATTTCCACATTTATTTTTTGTTAAATATACAGTGCAACCCTTTTCTCAAAGTATATAACAATTTCAAATATAAAACACACATGAAAGAAACTGCTTTGATCAAAGTGTTCGTGACCTTGGATTCTTCCTGTGCAGCCTCCTCCTCACTTTCCCCACAGCACAGATGTAGAGCCACCCAAAGTTTTATTTTCTTTATAATCAGTTATTTTTTGCATTACTTATTGTGATTATTTCAATATTTTGTTAGTGACTTTTCAAAGTTTGAATTATGTTGTGTAGCTTCTTATAACAAAAATAGAAACAAAAGGTCTTGGTTGACTCCTTATTAAGTTCCACTCTCATTGATCTGAATGCTCTCAGTATTGATCTTGGAGCCAGATAGATTTCAGATGGAATCATGGCTCTGTCATTTTTTAGCTGTGTGATCTTAGGCAAGTCCCAGAATCGCTTTATGCTTTAGTTTCCTTATCTGAGAATTAATGCATAAAAATTAAAGTAATTATGTTGATAATGATAATAATACCAATAATGATAATAATAATAATGGTAACACATACCCGCAGGGTCGCCGTGAGGTTTAAATGAACGAGGGCTCATGACACGTCATTTTCTTAATGACCAAAATTCATTCCTGAGAACCCTGCTTCTGACTAAAAAGACATTAAATATAAATATAGTTCTTTAATTTTAATGGAAAATTATAATGCTTTTGATCCCAGTCTGAGGCAGATAATTTTCAAAGATTGAAAAAACATATCTATTACATAGTGAAAAGAAGTTTAGGTAAGTAATTAACAAATATTTGAAAGTAAAATAATATGAATTATAGGTGAAATTTAATGTAACAAAGGATTACCTATTTGCTGAAGAAGTAAAGGAAAGATAGATAATGAATAGTTGTTCTTTAGAAGTATGTTATTTTTATTTTTATTTGTTTATTCTTCAGCCTCATTGAGGTATAAATGATATAATATTGTAAAATGTTAAAGTGTTCATTGTGATGATTTGATATACTTATACATTGTGGGAGTATTACCCCATCTAGTTCATTAGCACATCTATCACCTCACGTATTTATCTTTTTTTTTTTTTTTTTTTTACTGAGAACAGTTAAGTTCTAGTCTCTCAGTAAATTTAAATTATACAGTACAGAGTTATCAACTCTAGTCATCATGTTTTACACTAGATTCTCATACCTTATTCATTTCATTGCTGAATGTTTATACCCTTTTACCAAACTCTCCCTATATCCCTACTCCTAGGTCCTAGAAACCGCTTCTCTAATCTTTCTATGAGTTTGACTTTTTTTTTTTTAAAGATTCCACATATAAGTTATATTATGCAGTATTTATCTTACTCTGTCTGGCTCGTTTCACTTAGCATCATGCCCTTAAGTTCCATTTATGTTGTTGAAAATGGCAGGATTTCTTCTTTCTCATGGCTGAGTAATAGTCCATTGTACATACTGACCACATCTTCTTTATCCATTTATCCATTGAGAGACACATTGTTTCCATGTCTTGGCTATTGTGAATAATGCTGCAGTGAACATGCGGGTGTATATATTTCTTTGATATCCTGTTTTTATTTCTTTTCAATATGCACATCTAAGTTCATTCTATTTAAACTATTTTTTCAACAAATTTCCAATTGTTTGTGGCTTATGGTTACCTTGTCCTTAAACAAATTTATAGCAAAGAAAAGAACTCTTTTATACCAAAGTAAAAGCTACAACAATGGTACTTTGAAACACATGGAAACAATACACATAGAAAGCAAACTGAATGAAGTGTCTTAGACAGCGCCAACTTGTCATCACGCTTGCTCAGCATCTATATGCAAAGCAAAACCATTTAAGATCATTCAAAATGTAACTCATGCAGATGTATTCTTTACGATATTCTCTAACAGGAAGCTTTGGTGTCAAGTAAATTGGTGAATATGTCTTTGCCTGAAGCCATAATGTTGAAATACTACCTTCTATCCTATATTTATTTAATGTATTTTGAGAGGAAAGAATTATCATACTGAAAACAAGAAAGTCAGTGTCCAAAAAGCACCATAACTTTTCAAGATGGTGCTTATTCTATAACTGAAAAGTCATGATATGTGGTTAAGTCTGTACTTTGCATAGTTTTAGACACCAGAATAGGAAATTAAGAAATCTAATTGTCTCCCTTCTTTCAACTGTCATTCTTTCCCTCTTTTTCTTCCTATATTCTTTCCATCTCTAGATATTACATTTAAAATTTCAGCTTCATAGAATAACTCAAAAAACCCCTACAATTTCTATGACTTGCAAAACAGTGCCTCAAAATCATACAAAAAAAGGCCTGTTCTTCATTTCTGCAAAAATTCAAGCTGATTCGATTCTGCACCTAGACTATATTTCCTTTTCCTAAGAATATTGAAATATTTCGTTCATACGTCATATTGTTTTCCAATATTCCTGTGAGGTATCGTGATAAAGATGTACTATTTTTCAGTTGAAGAAAACTAGCAAGGCAAAATGAGCTGTCCAGGTTTACAAAAGTTGGATTCCAACAATATCACTAGTTATCTATATTACCTTGTCTCCTCATTTATGCTTTTCTCAGAGTGAGCACATCAAATAGATAGCAAAGGTTCAAATCAATTTTCCCATTGGTGTTCCCAGACTCAGAAGATAAGTTAAAATCACTAGAGGCATCTGTTTGATATTCTCCCATTAGAAACTCACAATTTATTGCTCATTCTACATTCTAGTCATAGTGTATTCCCAGACTCATGTGAGCAAGTATCCATACCTAGGAGCCCTTCACTTTTTGCCAGCTCTATACAGCTATCTCTAAGACTGGCTCATTGCTGCTATTGTATTGGAAGCAGTAGATAGAGAAGTCCTAAAGGGCTAGGAAATTATGTTTGAAACACATGGTATCAGCCATGCACCTGTGCTTTGTAGACTTCAACTGTAGGGAGCATAGTTGATTCATAAGGGCCCCAGCTGTGCACTCTGAAATCTATTAATGTGTTTAAACATGGATTCCGTGGGCTGCTTCCAGCCAGTGATTGAGCACAGCATGGTTTCTAAAGCAGGCTTGTTCCAAGAAGTTGTGGCGTCCTCTGATGACAAACTTTCTTTGGACTGTAGGAAAGTCTAGGATGCTTTCACCTATCCTTCCTTTCTTCTCTTATTCACTTTGGGTCAGACTTCCATCCCAGCATATCAAAAAATAAATCTAGAGTTAGTTAGGTAAGAAGAGACTTTCTTCAAAAAAAAAAAAAAAAACCAGTTGCGATAAGGGGAGGGGACCATTGAAATAAAGAGAGCTCTCTGACCATACGAGTTGCAAGGTCAGGCAGAAAACGGGGCTTTCCTTTCCTAGACAGGAGTAGATAAGGCTAGAAATAACCAGGTGTGGGCAAGTGAGTGGTATAAATTAAGGGATATTGACCCCTGAGGTCAGCTGATTCTTGGAGGGGCTGTTCTGAGAAGGGTTTGTTGTGCATTCTAATTCTCAAGAGTGAGCCAAAGTTCAGGGATCTGGGGAAAGAAGTGACACTGAACTCAAGTTTGGTTAAGTCAAGTTAACGGGCGTTATATTCAGTTGGACAGTGGTGACAAGCAGCTCCACCAATAATTTATGAGACATAGAATGGCAATTCGTAGTCTGCATCTGGCTTTGTCATTAATAAACAAGCTGTTCATCTTCTAGTTTTGTCTAAGTCAAGGGAGATTGGTGGTTCTTTGCAGCAAGCCATTTCTTGGAACAGGTTTCTTAACCATCATTGTTTTCAGAGAGCACGGAGCTCAGGTGAAGTTCAAAGTTGTCATTTGGCTTCCTCCCCATTTTGTCTCACAGGCTTCTCCCCAAGTAAAAATTCTTGCGCTTGCCATCTGATTCTTAGAGAACCTGGACTAATAAACATGTTTCTTATATGCCTTTCCTTGCCTTTCCAACTTGTATCATGCTCATTACATCAGAGGCTCTCAGGTTTTATTATGCATAGAGATGATAGGTAGCACCTGCTACAATGCCAACTCCTAAGGACCAGTACAAAAAGATTTCATAGATCTGGGGTGGAGCCAGGAATTAAACATTCAGGTGAGTAAATTATGGGAGATCTTCAACCCACACATTGAATAACACTGCTGAAATCAATCTATGCAGTGCAAGAAAGATTTATATAATCATATGAATATAGATGTTGATAAAGCTTTACAGTAATTTTTTTATGTCTCATAGAAATGTCTGTTTGATACATTTCCTTGACTGTGGCTATTGAGCCTTGTTGCTACTAGTAGTAGTATAGCATATTTTGGAGCCCAGGCTCTGGACTTGGAGTACCTGGCTTTTTAAATTTTACCTATCCTTCTTGCTTTGTAACTATGGGCAAATTGCTTAAGCTCTTTGTAAAATAGCTACCTCAAGGAATTTTTATGAGGTTTAGTGAATATATGTAAAGTACTTACTATTTTGTATAACACTGTAGTGAGGTGTCAATATAATACATGGTGCATGCTACCATGTATTATATTCATCTTTATATGTCTCTATCTCCCCCATTAGTAATAAGGTTGAGAGGCCAGGAAGTAGATCCAAAGTATTGTTGCATTCACAGACCGATCTATTTAACCCCTAATTCTTTCATTTCATAAATTCATGAAGAGAAAAAAAACTACAGTGCACTAAGAATGTGGAAAACTTAGTGAAGTGTTTGACAGGAAGATACCTTTTATTCATCCTCTACTTCCTTACTCTCTCCAGTTCTCTAATGCTTTTTTGTACTCTGGAACTCCTGGCCCTTCCTCAGCCTTAAACTTATCAAAAGCTTATTCCCAAGAACTAATTTGAATGGATATTTACTTGAACACTATAATGTTCATTCACTTCTCATTTTTTGGTTGTAGACATGTATCTTAGACATCAAAGAGTTGGGAACTTAGAGTAATTTTTTTAAAAGAAATTATGTTTAAGCTTGCATCTGAAGAGACATAAAAATTTATTTTTACCTTTCTAGGTTTCTTGGCTGATCTAATAATTAAATTTACATAAAACAGCTTAACAGGAGAAAAAGAAATGTAATTTTGTACATACGGGAGCTCCATAAAAACATGAGATCCAAAAGGCAGCCAGGTGATTGAGATTTATATAACATCTTGAGCTTAAGAAAGGGGTAGGAATCTGGGTGTACAAGAGGAAGGAAAGCCATTCACAGGAAGGCAAAGGAGATATTTGAGAAACAAAGTTGCCCTGTTATGCACGTAACTTTCTTAGATAAAAAGGTATCTCTGGTAATAGCTCCCTTCCTGGAACAGGCCCCCTTTTCAATTCAAATTTAGGCAATTAGGGGGGAGATTCAGACCTTTTCCTGAATCTTCTGGGTCTTGACTGATTTTAGCTCAAAATAATCCTTATGTCAAAGAGGCATATTTTGGGGTGACAAAATTTGTTCCCCTTCAGATCAACAGATGAAACTACCAAAATAATAGCACTGCAATTCCCTTTTCTTTGCTGTAAGAATGTTATTGAAAACATAGGTCATGAATCAACATGTACATGTGCAACTCCAGTGGAGAAATCTGACTCAGGAAAACTCAGAAGAGAGAAAAAGAAGAAACAAGTAAACAGACCACTGCTTTGTCTGAAGGATATGTTTGTTTTTAACTTACGGATTTTGTAATTAGCCATGTTTTGTTCAATTTTTTTTCTGCTAGGAGACTTAAAACCAATACTATAACCCTCTTCTTACATGTGTGTTTTGTTTCTTTTGTTTTTTTAGGACTTTCTACTTTAGGACACTCTCACTTACCTTTAGCAAGTGTTCTAGTGTGTTTCCTCTATGCAAAGTCCTTTAGCTGAAGTTCAATTAGTACTATGAATATAATGTGATGTTATCTAAGTGGGTTTGAGTTTGCTGTGTTCTAATTCAGGGGGAGAATTTCATCAGTGAAAAGTTTCTTAAACCTATGGTAATCATACTGTGAATTGCACAGATTATTCCCTGTACCTCTGAGAATATTTTGGTACAGAAAATGAAGACTCACTCATTCTATACCATAAAAACTTATATCATGACTAGTTTAGCTCATGATGCAGTGGAATTTAATAGTTATATGCCAAATTTAATGAGTTTGTCAAGTAAAAATGTTTCTCTTTGTGAGTTAGGTAAATCCA
This sequence comes from Pteropus medius, assembly GCF_902729225.1. Taxonomy (NCBI): domain Eukaryota; kingdom Metazoa; phylum Chordata; class Mammalia; order Chiroptera; family Pteropodidae; genus Pteropus; species Pteropus medius. The sequence goes on along the minus strand of NW_024340696.1, from coordinate 16,409,617 downwards.
TTAGACACTAATTCAAGAAATCTAAGTGTTCAAATTAAGATATAAGTCCCGGCAGCAAGGTAAAATGAGGCACACACTTATAGAATTTGAAAGGTGTTAGACTAAAAGCCCAAAACATTAAATTTAGAAGATGCGGCTATTCTCTAAAAGAAAGAGAGAAAGCAATAATCACAATTTATGAGTAAATATAGTTATGCTATTTAGCATTTAGCGTCAATTCTGGAGTGATATAAATTGGTGACTATTTTGGGGCTCTCAAAACTTTTGACCTTCCCAGGATGCAGCCTCAGAGACTAAAGGAAAAGTGCAATGCTAAGAGCAAACAAAATTAAATATAAATAAATAAATGTACACATTTACATATATATGTAAAACTCTTAACTTGAATTCTCTTCACAATTACGGAGAAATTAATTCGAATTTTTTTCTCATTGATCCTCCTATCAAAACTCACCTCTGATATAATTGTTAAGTATTAAATGATGCCCAGAAGCTCAAATCCATCCACTTGAAACTCATAAATAGGGCACTTTTTCTGCCTCTTAATTTTCTCTGACAACCCAGAGCTTCCCAGATGTACAAATTAGTAACATCAGTAATGCTCACTGTTTAAAACTTGAGTAAAGGAGTGGGTCAAAATAAACTCCGAGATACGTCTATTATTTCAGATTGGTCACCTTGATGTTCTGGCCCATTGTTGGGGTATCCATCTAAGTAAAATGGGGTATGTGTAGGACTTCCTGACTTAGGTAATTACTTCTCAAGTGATTGAGTCATCTTAGGAATTCCCCACAAGCCACTTGACAACCTCATACCTCTCGATATAAAACTAAATGGAATAGAGTACATGGTAGCCGTTCTTTGATGGGATTGGGGAATTGACCTCTTGCATTAGTTTCCTTTCATATTCTCAACCATCGTGGGAATACAAGAAACCTATTATGAGAGTTCAGGAATGAGATTGATATATTCACATCCTTATCAAAACTAGAGAACAGAGCGGGTGATAACTCAGTCCTGAGAAACATCTTGTTTTTGAGTAATCTCTTCTGAAATTTGTAAACATCTCAGGGGTTCCAGTTTTATACTTACTTTACTTACTTTTATACTTATTTTCCTTCAGCATCAACTTGACATCCTTTTATCTATATTTAAACTGGAAAAAAAGATGATGGTTGATTCCCAGATAGGAATCTTACCTTTTGTCCTATAAGAATCTTCGAAATCTTTACTCGTGATTGAAGAAGACGTCAGTTACTTGGCTAACAGTCAATCTTGAGTGGCATTCCACTGAGACTCTCACCTGACCGGGCTACCATTATACTGACATCACTGCATTTCCCTTCCTAAAATCCAGTTTAGGAATGTTGCTGTAAATCATCCTCCTTTGAAATGACCTCTCAGAGGAATGCATGCATATCTATGGGCCTCCATAAAATATTAGACGATTGTCATCTGATAATCTTATGTTAACTACAGTTTTACCTTTGTAAAAAGGATAATGGATAATTTCTGCTCCTAGAAATTACTTTTATTAGAATTATCTTTCTTGAAATATAAATTCATGTCAGAGATTACCATACAACCCAGAGTGATTGTTTTGTTTTAGCTTTGTCTGTACTGAAATTCTTAACCATTAAGGGAGTGCCCCTATGACTACTGTACATCACCCCATTCAGATTTCATTAGAGAAATGGGTAATATTTTACTCTGAGAATAAATCCATGATTAAGTTGATCTCCTATGAGATCCTTGCTCATTATGGAATGACCATCAGCACAGTAACTTCTAAAGGTCATTCTATTTTAATTTCATTGAAAGAAGAGTTGTGAGAAGATGTACCATTTTTCCTATCTGATTTACTAATTTGTAAAGTGTTTAAAGAGGTTTGTAAAATAGAATATGCATAGCTGAATGCTTAATTAGCATTCTAAAAGACAAAGGATGAACTACCTGAAACTCAAATTGAAGGGGAGAAGTGAAAACACATACTCAGTGTAAAAACTAGCCCATACTCTTCTCTGTTTTTAATCTTGATGTGATTTTTATCGTAGGGACATTATTTCTTTCCCAGCATTAGGATTTTGACCATGTCTGTTCCCTGGCTCCCTGCAGTTCGCCATTATAAGTTTCAACAATTTGAATTCAAAAAGAGATATGCCGATGTCCCTGCTCCTTCATTTGCCCACATGCCCTGGATGTCATACATAAATTTGACTATGCCATCCTCTGCATGCTCTGGTGCTGTGTCTTCAACATTTCTTGTCTCATCTTTGCCAAAAAAAATCTCTATTTAATAGGACATTCCCTTACTTTGGATTTATGTTATCATCTTTTTCAAAAGAATATCAAAACTATGTGGGGACATTATAGCTATAGTCTCCATGGAAGGAACCTGAAGACAAAACCAACTGTATTTAGGAGTTTTCAACTTTTCCATTTTTATATAAAAGGGAATGAATGGCACTTTAATTATGCTCTCAGATGATACTAAATTGAGAATGTTGCAAACTACAGGAAAGAGAGAGTGATGTCACCAGAGAGACTAAAGAGGTTTAGCTATGTAAGTGGGTAGAACCAAGAGAACAAAAATCACCCCAGAAAAAGTTCCAAGTAATTTAAAACTACCCTGTGCTTGTGTGTGTGTGTGTGTGTGTGTGTGTGTGTGTGTGTGTGTGTAGGTTTCTGGATGCACCTGCTCTGTTACATTAAGTTTAAACACATGTAATTTCATGGAGGAAAAGCAAGCTAGGATTGACCATAATAACCTAGGGTAACTATTTTTACCTCTCTGCAGTGGTTTGGCTTTGAGATTGGCCTGTATCAAATAAGTTAGTCTGTTTTCTTATTTATAGAATGAGGGGCTTGCATAAAATTTATGAGCACTCTAACCTTTAAAAGTACATTAATAAATATTCGAGTAGTAGTTTTTATGGCAAGTAGGGTATAGAACATATAGCCATTTGAGAATAACTAGAAAATTAACCGAATTTTCTCTGCTGATACTTTTATTCTTCAAATGAGTACCTCTTATGACTTCTCTTACATCATCTCAATTTTCATCAGAAATTAACCATGTTCAGGCTCAATCCACATGGAGGACTTCAGCCAAGAGGCTCACATATATTTTGGCCTCATGATACCTATGCGATGAAAGACATTTTGCGGCATTATTTGGGAAAAAATGGGCACCAAAGCCAATATCCAAAAGTTGACCTAAGGGTGATCTGCCCAATTGTAGAAAATTTAGCTGAACCCTGGAGAAATATGATCATTATAAATGTAGGAAATAGGAAGCACCGAAAGGCTAACTACTTGAAACTGATGAGAGCCAAGTATTTAGAAATAAGTAAAGTTTCCAAGACAATAAGTTCTCACTGATAAACTGAGTCACCTACCCCAGGACAATGTCACCTGTGATATATACTCAATATTTACATCTCCCTTTGAGTTACAGCCTGATGAGGTTAGAACATAAATCAAGAGACTAGAATTCTAGTCTCAAACCTGCAGTTACAAACAATAACATGATAGACAGTCATTCCTTCCCATCACTCTTCTTCCTCCAAATTTCTGCTTCCATCTCTATAAAAAGAAAGGAGTTAGTCTAGAGTAGTAGTGAGCTCTAGCCTCACTACAGCGTGGGGCCCATGTTGTTACAGGAAGGGACTCGTGAGTCCTTCCATGAATGAAGACACTTGAGGTTTTGCCATTGGATGAGTAGGAAAATGACAGTGCCTTTAATACAGATAGGATATTTAAGAAAATGAATATGCTTCAGGGTTAAGAGAGGCAGAGAAAAGAATACAACTCAGTTGGGAAAGAGTACTTGAATTTTCATGCTTATTCAGTCATTTCCCACTTATTAGCACTATGATGTATTTGAACCACTATTTTCTCAACTGCTAACTGAGAATTTTATTATTAGTTTTGTTATAAAGATAGGATTAAAAAATAGCCATTATTCTTCCAGGTGTTACATCCCAGGCAGTTTGAAAATAGGCTAGTATTGTCTGATAGTATAAAAGTAAAGGAATAAGATGCATAAGGAAAGGCCATTAGAATGGATGCTTAGATCATCACTGGCGACTTCCAAGTATACATTTGTGTTGTGTTTTTTATGTCTCAGAATCCCAGTTGACTTTAATGCAGTGTTATGCATGATGGTATTACTTTTCGTTAATAGACATTTTTTGAGCAATTTTAAATCTACAAAAGAATTGAGCATTAAATATGGATAGTTTCAATAGACCCCTTCAACTCTCTCCCCAGTTTCTCCTGTTACTAACATCTGGCATTATCTATTTTAATTAGGTGACATATTTCAGATCTTAAGAAAGTGAGCAGTAAGAGTGGGTAGGAAGAGGTGTAACAGAATAGACTGTCGATTAAGATTACTGAAGAACAAAGAGGAAATGGTAGCTAAATAGAATAACAGGCCAAAAAGATTTTCTGTTATTGGTAATGTTCATTTTGACTTTTTCCCCCTTTTTTATTCTGGTTGTGGGTTAGGGTATTTGTAAGTCAATTTGAAATCCAAAGAGAAATAGCTAGAAAACAGGGCCATGGGAAAGAAGGAAGAGAAAACAAAAAAATGAGAAAAAATATTGGAAAGGCGAAAGGAGTTGATATTGGAATTATGGGAGAAGATTTTCCTTGAAACTGAACAGAAATGTTTGGAGCACTTTATCTGAGATTGGAGAGAAGGAGGAGAATTGGAGTAAAAATGAAAAGATGTATAGTTTTGGAGAGAAGGAGAATTGAAGGTGTTTAACTGGGTTGGCCTTGATTTTTGAGATATAGTGCAGCTGAGGAGGTGAGTCCGAGGTTAGACAGGAAGTCCCTGGCTGAGGAGCGGAAGCACTTGAAGGGGACGTGCTGCCTGGACTATTATGTTCAAAGGCAAGAAGGTGAGACATTCTGATACACTGGAAAATAAAAGCTTTCCAACTGAGCTGTGTGTGCAGAGCGGGGCTTGCTCGCCAATAGGTACGTGGGGCTTTTGTAGACATAGTTTGGGTTTTGGTCTTTTTCTTACTAAGTGGTCTGTAGGAAGCTTACAGAAAGAGCTACTGATTTCCTCTAGAGCAGGGGAATGACAAGTGATTATTGCCGCCTTGTAGGGGCTGCCTTGTAGTGATTATTGCTGTCAGTCAGAGTTGGCAGGCATCTTCAGGATTTTGGACTGGGCAGGTCTCCAAGCCTGTTGCTCTTGATAGGTACCATATTGTATCTTTCACAGGCTAAGAAGATGAGGGAAGGAACCAGACATAAACAGGCTTCTCTTTTTATGGTTTTTTTTTTTTTTTTTTTTTGCCTTTCTTCCAACAGTAGGCTCTTATTTATTGTTAACTCTCAGTAAGTTAAGTCCATCATCTCAGGAATCATTAATTCTTACAATCCCTTCCCATTCTTCACCTGAGTAGCCCATCAGAAGGTAGCCCTGGCTTTTGTGGGGTTTTTGGTATATCAAACCTCTGTTCCCATTTTCTTTCCATACTTCTGAAGGTTGCTATAGAAGCCTCCATCTGTCTGTAACCAATAGAGAGAGGAGTGGATAAATGTCCTCCACTCCTTCTTGGCTTATTAGCCTGTGACATTTTTCAAAGCAGGTTTAAAACAGGAAGATGTGGTGATGATGATGATGATCATGATAGTGACAGATAATTCTTATTGGCTACATATTATGTATGAGGCACATCCTCATTTAATACCCACAACAGCAACACACTTACGTAATATGAGGTAATACTATTCTTCTTTCCATTTTACAGATTAGGAAACTAATTTGGTTCAAGGACATTAGCCAAATTTTCTAAGATCAAACATACTCATCTTCAAGGAATGATGCCCATCTCAAACTGGCCTAAGAAAATGGGAATGAATTGGCTCCCATTGCTAAAATGTCTATTGGTGCTTTGTCCATAGCTTGAGATGGACTCAGAGGCTTAAATAACGTAATCAGAATTTACATTGCCTCCATATCTTGGTTTAATTTTTCTCTGTGCTGGCTTCATTTTAATGCAGACTTTCCCAATATGTTGTCATTATGGCCAGTTTAGCTCCAACTTTACATTACACTGTCAGCATGCAATCATGGGAAAAGACAGCAGCTCAATCTGTAGCTTCAGAAAAGGCCTTGAGAAAGGCACTCATTGGCCAGGCTTTGGTCACATGCCCATCCAAGGTCTGATCACTGTGCCACAAGTGGTATAGTACTTGGAGTTAGCAGGTCATAATTACACACCCAATCAGAAGTTCAAAACTAGGGAGAGCACCTTCACATAAACTACACAGAATATATTCCCCACTAAGAAAAGTACTGTTCACAGAGGAAGGGATAGAGGGAGAGAATGTGTGGGGGCAGTCAAAATTTATGCATTTCAAAGTCCTCTCCTCCCAGTCAGGTGGTATAGGATCTGGGATTTGGATACAGATAATCTGTTCTTGGGTCCAGCACTGTTCTAAGAGGGACTTGTGCTAGTTGATTTGCAGAATTTAGCTCATTTAATACTTGTCATAATATCTGGAAATAAATATTGCCAGCTCCATGATATAGGTAAGGATGTAAACTGAAGCAAGGTAAAATATCTTGCCTGACTTTATTTCTATGTAACTGAGCTAGGAACTAAATTTAAGCCTATTAGTCTTTGCTTTCAGACTTCTTTCACCCAGCCATGGATGTCATAATGAGCATCATCTAAATGGTTTTGAATGTCAGCAAGAGACTGGGGATGTGACCTGTATTAATCAATTTTGCCATTTAACAAACAACCACAGGAGCTCAGTGGTTTACAACACAAATATTTATTTTCATCACTTATGATCTGCTGGGCAACTGGGCAGCTCTGATTGGAGGGTGGAGTTCAAGCTGGCTCTATCTGTTGCATTCTTGAGTCTAGGCTAGAGGAGCATAAGCTATTCAGGGGGAGCTCTTTCCATGGTAGATCACTGAAATGTCATAAGGCAAGTACATCCCTGTAAGCATCATTTTAAGTCTCTGCTTGTATCCTGTCTACTCATATCCCATTGGTTGAAGCTAGATATGTGTGGTCCAGCTCTGCATCAGTGGACTAGAGAAGTATACTCTACCCACAGTGAGAGGAAGAGAGTGAATAGTCTCTGAATAATCCAAACTATCATGAGTTACTTTGAAGAAACTATAGTAATGGCCCTTAATTCAGACTTGGACTATTTATTGTTCGTTTGTTTGTTTTTTTCCCAAACGGAAATTCTTAGAAAAGCATTGTCAATCAGTAAGCCTAAAAACATAGAGGTCACACATCAAATTTAGATGGTGTTGTTAGTGGGATTGACACCAAAAATAGTAAACCTATAAAATATTATTATTTCTACCACCCTTTGAAACCCAGCTGAAATATCTTTACATACTACTGTCTGGCATGGATGTTATAATCACAATACTTGTTTGTGTATTTGGGGGGATAATATGTTATGCCTTGGTGCAATATTTTAAGCTAAAATCACAGGATATATGCAACTCTGTAGTGAAAAATGGTTATCACCATTGACAGCTTGGGGAGCTAAATGCAACTGTTTGTCTAGGTGTGAAATAATAGCTATCAAATTCTTTTTATTCTAGCATCTGTTCAGGACATCAGATAAGTTATGTTCTACTGCTTTTATTAATGACTAATAGTTAAAATTCATTCCTTTCAAAAGTTCTCTCTACTCACAAAGAACTAACCCAATTTTCTTCCCAGGAATACTTCTTCATGCTACACTGAAGCCATGAAAAACCAGCAGGGTGATTCCTACATTGTGTTCAAGAAAAGGTAATATTGTTTATATAATTGAGACTGTAGACACTATTATTAAGAGAAAAAGGGTCAGAATTTCGGGTGGAATTAAAATTGATTAGTTGGTTTTCTTATTGTGGGTAAGAGATGTTGATTATATTTAATTATTTATTCAATAAGAAGTAAACATGTCAGTGCACCAGTGTACCTAGTAAGGTTATAGATACTGTGGAGATGGAAAAATAGACAAAATATAAGGTATGATTTCTAACTACAGTGGAAAGAGAGTGTGGAAGTCTTGTGCTTAGAATTGTAAATCCTGGATTTTACTGTTAATGAGATTTTGGACTTTGAAGAAATAATAAAACCTCTTGCTAAGATGTTATTCCTTTATCTTGAAGATAAGACAGTTTATCTAGATTTACTCCAGTGACAACTCTAATTCAAACATTGTAGAATGTCAAGGAGTTTTCTACCTAATTCGAAAGACACAAAACATGAATGGTTCATATATTCGATAATTGTGTGTAGAGTGCCTACTACTTTGTGGTTGGTTTTGTCCTCAGTGGCGGGAATTGTGTTAGGAAGAAAAAAACCCTTGACTTTGGAGAGCTTACATTCTGGTGGGAGGTAGTCAATAAACAAGTAAACAAATAATTGTATAATTTAATTTCAAGTATTAATAAATGCTATGAAAAGAATTAAAACAGGTTAAAGGGTGAGTGACTGGGCAGGAGAATTTATTTTAGACAATTAGGAGAGCTCTCTCTGAGAAGATAGCACTGGAGACTTGAATTAAATTATTAGATTAATTTTGCAATTAGTTGGGGGAAAATCATTTCTCTAGGAACTGCGATGAGCCTGAGGTCGGAAGGTGTATAGTATGCTTAAGGAGTAGCAAAAACAATAGCTTAATTATATAGCACAATCTGTATATGACAAAATAAAATAGTGTAAACTGTATTCTGTGACATGACATAAAGTAAAGGTGTGTTGAAATAATCAGAGGAGGAGATAAGCAGAATAATTCCTGTGATTAGATCTTTGCTTCATTGCCCTTGTCTCATTGGTCACCAAGTTCTGGATAGTTTTATCTTCTTAACTTCTCGTTTATTACCATATCTGGACTTGAACTCAAGTGGACAGTTATAAAAACCATTGGCTTCGAGCCACTCTCTACCAACAAGTAAAACTGATCACATAATCCAAATTTAAATATATATATTTTATTATATTATTAAATATATATTATATTATTAGCTGTGAAAGGACTTTTGTGATTTGTTCCCAATGACTTCTTCAGCCTCTTCTAAACTTCCCTCCATGCTCTAATTCTACAACCACATCAAACTCCTTGCTATTTTCCAGAATGCTATGCCCCCGTATCTTCATCTATGACACCTACACTCTGTCTAAATCCTTTATGTGTTTTTAGGAATCAGTTAGGGTTTATCTCTACCAATAGTTTTCTCTGAGCCCCACAGTCTGTTTCTATATTACTTAGCATGCTGTGGTGAAACTGTCTTCTTTACCTCTTTGTCTCACTAGGCTGTGAGTTCCCTGAGGGTCTGGACAATGCTATTCATCTCTGTATTTCTGGTGTTCAGTTCAATGCCTGACACCAGATTCAATAAATGTTTCTAAAAATAATGAATGTGGGTATAATCTATGGATTATTTAATTTTGGTATCTTTAAAGCTGTCAGTTATTTTGCCCCATTTTTTCTCTTCTCTCTCTTCTGTTTTCCATATTTAACTATATAAATCCAAGTGACCATTTCAAAAACATCTCTCATGCTAATGGGAGAGAATGACATACCATGGGAAAGAGTGGTCTTTGCTAAGGACAGACTGAAAAAGAATTATTTTTTATTTAAGCTCTAGTCATGGATAGCCTATGGTGATTTTTATAATTTCATAAAAAGTTATTTAAGTTATTCTCACACAATTTGCTTCTTAAGAACAGTGGACTTTTTGTTTTAGCATTTTCACTTATAGTCCCAGTCTCATGAAATGTGGCAGGATTATTTTCCTCACTAAAATAAACAGATTTAGTTTAAGTTACATTGAGAAAAATCTCATCATTTACTAGTAATCTTTTAAAAAATTTTCCCCCCTCTTCTTTGAGCATTGAGCATTGTTTTATTTTTTTCCCCAAGAAGTGAGAAAGCAGCAAATTGAGAGACAGATTGTAGATTTTCTACTGCTCTTCACAACTAGCAAGGTGGGTGGCATTATCTCCATTTTCCAGCTGACAAAAATGTGATTTTAAAAGTGAAGTGATTTGTCTGGGAAGCTAATTGATGGAAGAGGTAGAATTGAACTGAAGTCTGATAGACACAAAAACAGTTCTCTCGTTTCTCTACCTTATCCTCTCATTAAGGAATAATCTAAGGAAAAGATCTATATGTTCTGGTGAATAGTATCACATAAAAATGGATACATGCAAATATACACAAAAATTAACTGCATTTTCTAAATGGCAGAAATAACTTTTTGTGAATGTCTGGAAAACAATTACGCAGACTTTCTGGTATTAGAGTGTAGGCCAAGGCTCTGAGAACTCCTCCACAGACACCCTTAATTCCTCTGACCCAAGTATGACTCACATTTACAAAGCAGATTTAGAAGTATGCTGTATGTTGGAAGAATAAAATTAATGATTTATTTTGAAATGACCTTTCTGATTTATTACTCATAAAAAAAAAAAAACAGGGCAATCCTTATTTCCGGCTGATTCACAGTTGTCAGTGGCATCATCATTGTCAAAATTTCATTCTCGAATGAGGTTCTTAATAAATATTCTGAAATCTAGCATTGAGCTCTTACAATGTTCCAGGCAGTGCATTAGGGTTTTTATTTATATTTATTATCAACATATTTCTTAAAATAGTTGCCACTTACTAACAAAATAACAGAATTAGAAAGTTAAGTAACTAGTCCAAGGTTGTACCTACTGGAAAATGGCAAAGTAAGATTTCAAGCCAGTTAGCTGACTATGAAAGCTGTGCTCTAACTTGTCTGTTCTTTGTTTGAGTTTGGCCTAGAGTTAGGAAACCAAGCTTTAGTCTCAGATTTAGTACTGAGAAGCTGGGTGAGTTCAGGTGAATCTCTTTCTTTCTCTGAACCTGTTTTCTTGTTTGTTAAGGGAATAGATGATGAAAACAAGGATTTCTGGTGTATCCTGCAACTGAGCAAGTAAATGAGTGAAATGCCAGAAATGGAAGCTCATTAACTCACAGCAGGATATAGTAATTTCCCAAGAGCATCCTGACATAAGTATCAGTACTTGCCACACCACAATACTTTTAAAATTACATTTAATTTTACTTAATATTTAGACTGTGCTCCTTGTTAGTATTGCCTATAGAATTCCATCAGAGTGCTAACTCCCAAATCAATTTAGACATTGATTTTTTTTAACGTTCAAATCTCTAGATACAGTTCTAATTTCTTGAACGTTTTTTTTTTGTGTCAGTTCTACATAGGTATATTCATATTGTATTACACTTGTTACCTATGTAATTATGTTTCTAATTTAAACCAAAATTAATGAAAAACTAAAAAGGAATTTCTGAGGGTGTGGGTACAGATAATAGTGTCTTTAGTAACAAAGAGTTCTCCTGATCATCTTTTTAGATGAACTGAAATAGCCTCAGCATCTTCATATTCCTTCTCTTCCTCTTCCTCCCCATTATCTTAATAACAATGTGAAAAAGGATTGCTTGTATAAGTTGACTTGTGCTATTCTTTGTTGAGTTCCTCTATAGATATTATTTTATTAATTCTCCACCATAACACTGAAAGGTAAATGCTATTTTTCCCATTTTGCACATAAGGAAACTGATTCTGAGAGAGATTAAAGAATTTACCAGTAAAAAAAAAAAAAAGGCCAAGTTTCCTTTGACTTACAAATACATGATTTTGTATGTTGCTACATTATCTGGAAACTGAAACTCATCACATCAGCATAATAATCTTGCTCTCTCAGGAGCATCTTTCTTCTTGGTACCCTCCCAATTATATGTTTATAAAATATTTTATACATTTTTGTTGAAGTAATTATCTATTCATCATTTATGATCTGTCTATCTATCATCCATCTATCTATATCATCTATCTATCTATCTATCTATCTATCTATCTATCTATCTATCTATCATCTATCTATCATCATCATCTACCTATCATCTATCTTTCTGTTGTAATGTTAAAAAATATATTACATCTACAACTCAGTAAAATTTTCTAAAGTTGACCATATGTGTAACTAGCATTCACATCATTTATAGAAACTTACAGCTTTCTTCACATTCATTTCTCTCCCCGTAGGTAACCATGATTCTTACTTCTATTGTCAAAGTTTAGTGTTACCTGTTTTCAAACTTGAACACATGGGAACATGCAATTTGTACTTTTTTGTGCATGATTTGTTCATTTATTTCCTTAGATCCAAATTTCCTTCTGGTTTCATATTCCACTTGCTTGAAGAAATCATGTGTGTGTGTGTGTGTGTGTGTGTGTGTGTGTGTGTTTATATGTATGTATGTATATATGTATGTATGTATGTATGTATATTACCATGGGTGTTTTGGGGATCTTTAAAACTACTCACAGGTTCAATGATTTGCTGAAAAACTCACAGAATTAAAAAAAAAAAAGAACTGTTGTAAAATACTCATGGTTCCAGTTTATCACAGTTGAAAGGATACAGATTAAAATCAACGAAGGTAAAAGGCACACAGCACAAAATCTAAGAGAGACCAAGGTAAGCTTCCAATGGTCCTCTCCCAGTAGGGTCATGTGGTAGTGCTTAATTCTCACAGCTATGATGTGTGAAAGTATCTACAAAATATCACCAACCAGGGAAGCTTACCCAGCCTTAGTGGCCTGGGGTTTTTATTGCGGATGAGTCAGTAGGCATGAAATGTCCATGTGACTGACCTTAAATACTCAATCTCCAGCCCCTCCAGAGGTCAGACTGATAGAGTGTGGCTCAAAGTCCCCACTATAAATCACATTATTAGCATAAACTATCTGGAATTGCTCAAGACCTTAGGTATACAAAGACACTCTAATCAGATGGAGCATTCCAAGGACTTACAGTTTATCTCTCAGGAGCCAGCCCTTTCTTTGGGATATACAGGGTCTGAACACCTAAGTCTACTGTATTAACTGTTTACTGCACAGTGAGCACCCCAAGCCTATTGAGTTAACCCTTTACTGTATACCAGGTCTCCTAGCAATGAGTTTCTTTGGTTTTACTTTATCTGAAAAAGTTCTACTTTACCTATGTTTTTGAAAGATATTGTCACTGGATATAGAATTCTGGGCTAAGAGTATTTTTCTCTCTATGAACATGTCACTCCTTTGTCTTGCATAAAACTGAGAAATTACTATAATTCTTATTATTTTTCATTTGTAGTTAATGTTTCTTTTTTTTTCTGGGTCTCTTTACGATTTAAAAAAATCTAGATATGGGTGATTCTGCATGTGCGTATGTGTGTGTGTGTGTGCATGCATGTACTATTTATTCTGCTTGGAATTTTCTGAAATTTTGAAATATTATTCTCATCTTCAACCTCCCCACTTCTTTGGTTGCCCTTAAGATATGTCTAGATGTTTTCTGTGGTCTACTGTTTTTGGTTCACAATGTGTCTTGAGTCTGTGGTTTTAGCCCTATGTTGTTGCAATTTCATCATGCTTTGGACTTGTCTTTTTAGTTTGGGGTTTTCTGTATTTCTTGAAACAGTAGCTCTGTAAACTTTATCAAAGATTGAAAATGTTGATACATAAGAATCAAATGTTATTTGATATTCCTCCCCTTTCTCTCCTTTAGTACTTGGACTTTCATATTTCAGACCACTTTACATTGTCCCAGAAGTCATTGAGACTCTTTAATTTTTTTAGCCTTTTATCTCTCGTGCTTCATTTCAAATATAATTTCTATTGCCTTATTTTTAAAGGTTCCTGATCTTTCTTTTTGCAGAGCCTAATCTGTAATTAAGCCCATCTGATGAATTTTCAATTTTATATATTGCGTCTTTTTAGCTTTACATGTTCCTTTTGGTTCTTTCTCAGAGTTTGCATTTTTCTGTTAGTTTTCATGTTTTTACTTTATGTCTTTAAACATATTTACAATAGCTGTTTTAAAGTCCTGCTCTGCTACTTCCATTATTTCTATCATTTTGGGGCCTATTTTTACTGACTGATTTCTCTTTGTTTATCGGGCACATTTTCTTAATTATTTGCATGTTATTATTTTTTTATTGAATACTTGACATTGCACATGTAATGTTGAGAGTTTGGGTATTTTTGACTTCCCTTACAGACTGTGGAAGTTTGTTTTGACAAGCAGTTTAATGGCAGTTCAGCTTCATACTTTCAAGTGCTCCTTTCTGGGCTCTCTGAATTTGTGCGTAAAGTGAGTCTACCATGTCCTATAAGAACTTTCATGATCTGGTTTATAACTGTGTCTTTTCCTTCATGTTTCATATTCATTTTCTTTTGCTCCATCTGTTTCAGGCATATTTGTCTTTTTTCTATTCTTAAAGCATGGCAAGTTCTCTTCAGACTGGGATCTTTATTCTTGCTTCTATCCTGCCTAGAATGTTCTTGTTCAATTTGTAATACTTGTACCCTCACTGCAAGATTTGTTTGGTTGTTACTTCTCAGAGAGTACTTCCCTGACTGCCATTTTTTAAATAGATGGCTTTTCATTTCCCCGTGTGATCACACTTACCTTACTCCACTGATGTTTCCATCACAGCAAATGTTACTATCCGATATAATAAATTCATTTACCTAAAGCACCCTGACTGTAATATGCATTCCTAAATTTTATCTTTTACTCGGGCATCTCAAGTGACTAACTGAATGCCTGGCACATTTAAAAAATATTTGTTTAATGAGTTAGTAAATGATTCCTAGTTCCTTATATATCAGAGAGTTATAATAATACCTTCCCTGGAAATCTCGTGTTTATTTTTCTTGAGTGTTAAATGAAATATCATCTGTGTTGTGCACATTTGTCATTTTTAAAATGTTCTTATAATATTTGGGAAAATCTTTGAGTTTCAAGTCTCAGGGGTATACAAGGACCTATTTACTGTTCTTGAAAGCAAAAGAATCAGATATTCACTTTTCTAACTCCCTTAGATGTGGTGACCACTCTTTCACTTTGGGAATAAACATTTCTTGAGTTGTGGGACTTTCAGTGCATGTTACCTATCTTTGACTAATTATATGCCACTATCCTAGACTTTGACTCTGGGGCGAGAGATGTAAAGACGTCAGTGGAGAATCGATTCCAGCCACAAAGGGGTCACCCAGGGTCTATGTGCTGTGGCGGCAGTAGCAATGGTGTCTGGTGTTCAATGACAGCAGTGTTCAGACTGATCTCACCCTATAACACATTCTTTTGAATGAATTAAGCCATCTAGCTCCCTAGTATTCCTACCCAAACCTTCGTTTCTGGTTAATTTTGTAAAAGAAAGCCTCTGTTGCTTATAGGCAAGAACTCTAGCTGATGCACTCTTGAAACAATTTAGAAGAGGGCAAATTGCTAAAAAATATAAAAGTGTTTATTATCATTTTGTATTAGTGTGGAACGGAGCTCAGCTGAACATCTAGTTAACCAGTGGGAAACACCTGCAAATACAAAAGATTTTGCTGAAATGGGCATTGTAAGTGATTTAAAAAGTTTGATTATAGCAAATCTCAGGGTATGTAGGAAAATAACTTTATTTTCTAGTTGTTATACCTGTCGTGTTCTATACAAATGTGTGTCCATGGTAAAATAGATAGAGATGAATTTAGTACCCTTAAAACACGAAGGCTGTTTAGTTCTCTTAAAATATATAATGATAGCTGATCATACATGAGCCAGTTGAGAAGAAAATCAAATATATTACAAATGGCAAGTGACCACTAGAGTTGACTAATAAGGCAGCTCTGTTTATAGGGGGAAGAAGAAGAAGAAAGCTCATCATAGCCTTTCCTATAAGCTGGGTGGGGCGTGGTCTCTGGTATGCAATTTTATTTTTTCTGCTTTGTCATAAAGAAAAGCTTGAAGAACTTTTGAGAGGGAACTTAAAGGCTGTTTTTATTAGTAAGTTTTGATATATAATGGACAACCACATAAGCTTGGTGACAGATAACAGAAAGTGTTTACTGCACGTGTATATGTGTTCAGCCTGGATTGGATAAACGGCTCTGCTGATCTTGGCTGATCCTGCTGGAAGGACTGGGGTGACTCAGTTCTGTCCATGTGTCACATCCTCCAACAGGTTCACCCCAGGGATAGTCTCATGGTGGTAGCAGAAATGTAGGAAAGCAAACAGAAGCAGGCATATCTTCTCGAAGTCCATTTTGGAACTGGCACAGAGTCGATCCCACCTTATTCTCTAGGCTTAAGCGAATCAAATAGGTGAGCTCCAAATCTAGAGGCAGTACAGGTCACCTGCACTCAGGCAGAAGGTGTTGACCAGTTGTAGGGCAAAGAGCAAGAATCCAGAGAAGAGTGAAGAATCTGGGTCATCATTACAATGTTCTACCATGTGTTCGATGCCATTTTGGATATATAAAACTGACTTATTCTGGGCAGTGATTTAAATAGGTGAAGGTAAGTACTACCACATTGCCAATTATGCCCATGGCTGTACCAATCTGCATATTCCACACAAGTGGCCTTGAATTCTTTGTCCTGAAATTCTCTGCATGAAAAGCCCTGACCAGCCAGGCTGTAAGTACTCAGCCACCCTCCGTCATCCCCTTATTTTTTTATTTCTCCTTTCTAGCTTCCATTTGGCCATAAAATAAAACTTATCTCATTAATGTAAATTCCATGTAAGCTGTCTTGTTAGTCCCTGGGAACTAAGTGGTACAAATAAATTAACATGGTCCCTGCCCTCATAGTCTTTAAATTCTGGTGATGAAGACAGACACTAGTAAGTAATATACACAATTAAATTTTAATTAGAATTCCTTCCACTTTTCTTCTAATTCAGTCTACTCTACTGTTGCTTTAATACAATGAGACTACTTTCCCGGCAGAGCCTCTGCACTTACTGTTCAAAATACTCTTTCTATGCTTCAAAGTGTTTCAGCCTTCTGCTTAAAAGTCAGAAAGGCATTCCCTGCTCACCTGTTTAAAATGACATACCTCCAGTCATTCACTTTCCCTAACCTCTGCTTTAGGAGATCTCGTTATAGAGACTATGTGTGTGTATGTGTGTGTGTGTTGTGTGTGTTTAAGCAGTGACTTAAGCTGTTTTGTGTACTGATCTTTTGTGTAATTTCAACAGTGAGTAGCATTTAGTAGCTTTCAATATTTTTCAAATGTCTAATGCCCATATTACATCATTACTAAACCTATGAAACAATACATTTTTATTCTTATGGCTCCCAAATTTGTGATGTTTCTTCCTTGCTAAAGTTTTGTGAGTGAAAAAAAAAAATAGTCAAGAAGTGATTCCCCAACCTTGGTTGCAGAGTCCTTAAACTTTCTAGCTCACACATTCAACTTGATTGGCTCTCTATGTTAGGACATGCTGACATATCAATATTAACTCATTGATTCAGGCTATCATAGAACTTTACACTCTAATTCATTTTGGGCCAGACCTCCTAGCTAACACTGATTAGAGAAAGAACCATCTGCAGATTTTTCAGGCTTTTAAACACTTACAATGAGCCAGGTATGCTCTGCTCAGTACTTTACTGAAATAAGTTAATCCTTACAACAGCTGTGTAGATTAGGTACTACCATGATTCTACATACAGATGAAGAAATGGAATTTCAGAGGGTTAACTAGCTTTTTCAAGGTCACACTGCTCTTAGGCAGTGGACTTGGTGTCCAAATGTAGACAGTGGAACTCTGCCAGAGCCAGTATTCTAATCATAATGCTAACTACCCTCTTTGTGTCCAAGGAAAGAAAACCAACCCATTTTCACGTGGTTAAAGCTCATTGTATAAGTGCAATGAAAACACCATCCCTTAAGATTAGAATTAATCAACCTTTCTGAAGAAAGAAAAGTATATTGAGCAATGAAACATGACTCGAAAAAATATTGGCACAAATTGACACCAAAGGCATGGCAACAATGAAAAATGAAACAATTGGGACTTCATGGAAATTAAAAACTTTTATGCATCAAAAGACATTATCAACAGAGTAAAAAGGCGACTTACAAAATGGGAGAAATACTTATAAATCATATATCTGGTAAGAATGTGATATCCGGAATATAAAAGAAACTCCTAAAACTCAGCAACACAAAATATGATTTAAAAATGGGCAAAAGATTTGAAGAGACATTTCTCCATAGAAGATATACAAATGGCTCATAAGCACATGGAAAGATGTCCAACCTAAGTGATCATTAAGCAAATATAAACCAAAAACACCTCACACCTGTTAAGGTGTTCACTTTCAAAAAAGAAAACCCTAAAACCAAAAACAAACAAACAAAAAACATAAAATAACAAATGTTGACAAGGATATGGAGAAAATAAATGGAATCCTGGCGCATTGTTGGTGGGAACGTAAAATGGTGCAGATAACAGTGTGCCATGTGCCACAATCTTTATAGAAATTATCTTGTTTAATATGAGAATCCTGCGAGGTTGGTATAGTTATTACTTGAGAGGATATGAAGTGAAGGTGCAAAATAATTATGCCACTTAACCAAATTCACACAGCCTTGAAAAGTGAAGGGCCTGGGATCCACCCCCCAGGCAGCTGGGAGCCCTCCCTTACTCCTACGTACCCAGGAGGGATGGCATAGATACCATCATCATCACTCAGACTGTGTCAAAAGGGAAAAATCAAAGCAAAGGGCCAGCGGATGTTCTGGGCAATCATGCCATTTAAGGTCAGGAAGACCTACGACTCCCATTGTGATTCTATTACTCTCTAGTTTAGTTGCATCTATTATTTAATTTCCCTGGGCCTCAACTACATAATCTCTAAAGAGGGCATAACAACATCTATTTAGAAGTATATTTGGAAGGACTGAACAAAACATTGAACAAGATCATATAAGTGAAAGCGATTTGTGCAATTTAAAGAAAAATGCACGTTTTGTTTTTGCTATCATTACTATTCTTAGGTTCAATACCTAGCTAGATGTACAGATTATACAGGTATCGACGCTACCATTCTCCAACGTGACATCTTGGTTTCATTGGTTTATTTTCAATGTTAATCTGTCCATGGTACTCAATAAATACAGACCTGACAATCTAATTTGCTTTCTCTGGTGCCTCGGCCTCCAGGTTTTAGGCTCTTCTTATTCTTTGTAGAATTTCCATTTCCTGGTTCATGTTATCTTTCACTTTTTAATTATCATCTGGAGTAAAGGTGGGCAAGCAGGACTGTCTAGAGGTGCAAAAATTAAGAATATTTTTTTACTCAGTGCAGTTGAAGTAAAAATTGAAACACCTTTAGGTCCAGTTATAAGCCTTCCGGCTTTTTAGCCTCCTTATTTTTGCATAAACAATCTCAGGGTCCTAGAGAGTTTGCCCATCTGCTCTGCTATATTCAGGCTAAAGACCTCTGAATCTGATTCCTAATGAGTTGCACTCCTCCTCCCAAATCAGCTAGAATGTGAGAGCTGAGAGCATCCTGGAATTCGAATGGCCTCTTCACTTTTATTATGTTCATTAGAAGGTTCTATAAGTCACTGGGGCATCCAAATTAGCTTTTAATGATGAACTCCAATAAGGAAACCGAAAAGAGTGGGCGGAAGAGGAATGGAATGAAACCACGGGATTCCTGTCTGACATCTCCACATAGTTGATCATTTACTGATGCTTGAAGAAGAGGACTGTGTGGGAACAAAACAGTGTGGGTGGATGCAGTTGGGAGTACATATGCTAAAGTCAGAAAGAGTTGGTTTACGTCCATGTGCACAATCTACGTGACCCTGAGAAAGTATTTAACATTCTTTGACTGTGTTTCTTTAGGTATAAAATGGGCATTGTAACATGAGAGCACTTTTGAAACTATTAATTGTGTCCCATGTACATCAAGTGCTTAGCTCATTTTCAAGCACTTAATATGTGCTTAATACATATCACTAATTATAGTTGTTCTTTGTTTTCAAGTTTATACTAATTAATCAACTTGATTCCTCCTCTTTTCTCTCCTCCCATCCTCCTCCATCCTCGTGTTATATCAAATCATGTCAAATGGAAACTGATTCCTTCTCTTTCATGAAATACATTTCAGTACTGGGGGACAAATCAGCATATTTTAGATTATGATATGAATCTTGCCTAATTCCTCAGTTTAAGACTTATATTTGAGGGCTATTCTTAGCACTTGAAGCCTAACCTATGTCTGTGAAATGTGGATCATGGCTTTTAGCAGTGGAAGGAATTTATATAGACCATACCAGGTAACAGACTCCTCATCACCAAACTGCGTGATGATACACCTCCTCCTCTCTAAGACATGCCCTTCTCTGGAAAATTAAGGCCAAAAAATTTTATTTAAAAATATTTTTTTCAGTAACAACCCTTACAGCTGGGGATATTGTAAGGAATAAATGAGATTATGTAGATAATGCAAAAATTTATTTATTTTTCTTCCTTTTCAAAAAAAACTATATTTTCTTTTTCTTTTTTTTTCTTTTTTCAGCAAGTGAGTTATTACACACACCTTAGCAGATTAAGACTTCCATGACCACCGTCCTGCTAAAGAACTATACTTTCTTGTTGTCATTATTTTAGTTCTGCTCTTCGGTTAACATGAGATAAAACTGTCAAAAAGATGAAAGTCATTTTCACATTTACCCGAGTGGCCCACAAAACACCTGAGAGACAGCAAGCATTCAAATACATCCACCTCTCCTTCTTTCTCTTTGGTGGGACCGTGGGAGAGAGAACTGGCTTTTACAGTCAGAGAGAACTCAGTTCCAGGTTTACCACTCAGAAGTCACGTGGCCTTGGGCAAACTTGGTAGCCCTTTGTTTGGTGGTCTCATCTGTAAATACAGAACAATAAACCTATGCTGAGAGTTGAGCTGAGGAGAGCCTGGCACAGATCAGTCCAATGATTACCACCTCCCATGAGGCCCAATATTTGTGTTTTCTAAAAGTTCTACAGGCGTTTCTACTGTCTGCCTAGGATTGAGAACCTGTGTATTAGATATAAATAACATTAAATCCCTTTACTTTGATTTAGGCTAAAAAAAAAGTCTAACATTCTATTTCACACTAAGGGAAAACTTATTTAAGTAGAATTATATAATTTTAGAATTAAAATATGCCTTAATGGTCATTGGTTTAAAATCCTCCTTGATTTATGTTTTGTTTTTACAACTTTCCTGACAAGTTAATCTTTCAACTTTTCTTTAAATGCCTTCAGCAATTAACTACTGTTGTGTTAGAATTATTATTATTATTATTTTCTGTGTTGTAATTTGGTCAGAGTTCCTATTTCAGCTACTCAGAAAAAGTTGAATCTCATTTCTACAGGAAATCTTTTATATATTTGAAGATGGCTCTAACGTTCCTTTGAGTCATTTCTTGTCCATGGTTAGTAACCAAAAAGTGATTTTCAAACTAGCTAATCATCAGACCGCTAAGGAACTTTAAACAACAACAACAACAGCAACAACAACATAACACTGCCTTTTTTTTGCTACTGAATCAGAATCACCATGTTGCTATTGAATCAGAATCACCCTAGAGTCAATTATTTTAAAGCAAGTTCTTCAAGTTTTTCTGTGATTATAGGAATCTTTGCTTTCCAGGGACTTCAACTGGGGGCAATTTTGCACTGCAGGGAACATTTGACAATATCTAGAGACATTTTTGGTTGTTACAACTGAGGGTGGAAATGCTACTGACATCTAGTAAGCAGAGGCCAAGAATGCTGCTAAACATTCAAAAACAAACAGGACAGCCCCAGCAATAAAGAAGTATTCAGTCTACCAGTTTGTTCTCTGTATCTATGAGTCTGTTTCCATTTTGTTTGTTTTTTTATTTTGTTCTTTAGATCCCACGTATAAGTGAAATCATATGGTATTTGTCTTTCTCCATCTTACTTATTTTACTCAGCGTAATTGCCAGATGAGAGGGGTATTGGGGGAGTGAAAAAGGTGAAGGGATGAAGTACAAATTGGCAGTTACAAAATAGTCATGGGGACGTGAAGTACAGCACAGGGAATATAGTCAATAATTCTGTAATAACTATGTATAGTGCCAGATGGGTAATACACAAATCGAGGATATCACTTCATAAATTATATAAATGTCTAACCACTATGCTGTACACCTGAAACTAATATAAAATAATATTGAATGTCAACTCTAATTGAAAAATACAAATTTAAAAAATTATCGAGTCCAGAATGGCAATGGTGTTTGACATTAAGAAACAGTTATTTTGTTCTAATATGGCATAGCTTTCAGTCTCTCCTATCATCCTCTTACCTACTGCATAAATGTCTCCTAAATGTAATGCATCAAAGGGCTGAACACAATAAAAACCTGACTTTTTTTTAAGAAGCAGACATGAAGAAGCAATGCATCTCATTACAGGGTGATTCATTAATAAAATCTCAGGTGTTCTTGAGGACAATACTGGAAACCGAGATTCCTCTTTGTGCCATTAAATAGCGTGTGATTTCAGTTCAGCAAGTATATTTGTGACCCTAAGACACCACAGAAAGCTCAGTAAATCATGTTAGCACATTTTTGTTTTGTTTTGTTTTTAATTAGCTCTCACAGGAAAAATCTGCAAAAGGACTTTCTGCAAAAGGGCATGAGGATGTCTTGGATCTAAGTGATCTGGGAATCACACCTTGATGAGAAGAGGCCATTTATGAGTTAGAGACTTCTTTTCTCTCTTTGCAAACACTCGCACTCTAGAGACTACCATCTCTCTATGGACTTAAAAAAATAATTTAAAAACAAAAGTTGAGCCATACGTAGCCTCATCATTCCAGCCCATATCTAACTTCCCCCTGAAATACTGTGACATTGTGAGATTTGGTGGAGTGGTTCCAGGCAATCATTTACTTAAGAGAAATGAAAACTATAGGAGTGAGACACTAAATGTACTAACATACAATGGCCACAGCATATATAAAAATAGAACTCTGACTCGCAATCTGCAGCAACTAACTCAGGAAATTAACTTACTATTTATTGACAGTAATCAGTCCAGGAAGCCAGCCCGCTGTAATTCAAGCTTGTAGGAAGTCAGACCACTATCTCCAGCAACAAGCCTAGGATGTCAAACAATAACCCCTACAACGATTGGCCTAAAACAACCAGGATTTGATTAGTAATAGACAGCTTCTTTAACTTTTATCCCTGCTTCCAATTTAGGAGCAACGACAGATAACCAAATATGCTCCCCTAACTAATGACATAGGATGCCCCACTTCTAGTTATCCTCCCTCCAGCTTCCCCATGCTAACAGCTCTCGATCATGGCATAGCTGAAGTCTCCTCTTTTTCCCGCTATAAAGCTTTCCCATTCTCTGCCTGCCTTTGAGTCTCTATCAAACGCACATATGGTGGCTGACTTTCTTAATAGAGCAAGCTCTGAATGTATAGCTTTTGCCTCTTCTTATTTGGTTGGTCTTCATTTATTTCCACAGGAATTTAATATTTTAAATAATATTCTCCTCCAAACGTATCCATTATTTCATTTAATCTTCATCACAACATTAGGGGAAGGTAACATTGAACCAGTTAGATGATGAAGAAATGGAGGGTTATAGTGTTTAGGAAAATCACCCAAAGTCTTATAGTTTGACAATAGTTGTGCTGGAATTTGAACCCAGAACATACACTTCCCCCCAATAGCTGTCTCACACACTTGATTTCTGAGCTCTTAACTTCTGGTTTTGTGTCATGTTTGTTTCTCCAAACTTAGTACTAGGATTTGAAGTATGGCCTTACTTCCTCTGTAAGGATCTTGGATTCTTCGCCCCAACCTTTTTTCCACCATGCCAAAGTTGGGCTTTGGCCCAAGCTGGCTTCTTGCAACCTGGCATAATAACAGCATGTCCCCTAGGACAGGCAGGGCAGGTCTTCTTTACAGGTTTGCCTTCACCCTGGGGGAGAGATGGGACCTCATTTTTTTGTAAATTAATTAATTTTTTTTTTATGGTGACATTAATGAAATCTGGTTTCAGATGCACATTTTAACAGAAAGGTGTATATATATTTACATTGTGTGTTCACCTCCCACAGTTAGATTTCTTTCTGTCACCACATATTTGACCCCTTTTACCCTGTCTACTTCCTCCCTCCTCCCACCTCCTACCCTCTGGTAACCACTAATCTGTAGTCCATGTCTATGAGTCTCTGTTTGTTTGTCATGTTCGTTTGTTGCTTTGAAGTTTATATCTCCCGTATAAGTGATATCATGTGATTTTCAACTTTTTCTGTCTGGCTTATTTCACTTAGCATGATTATCTCTAGGTCCATCCATGTTGTTGCAAATGGCAGTGTTTTAAGAGACCTCTTCAATATAAGCAACCGTGACCCAGAGAAGCACGCGCGCGCGCGCACACACACACACACACACACACACGCGCGTACATGTGCATGTGTGTGTGTGTCTGCGTGTATTCCTTGGTTACTGGAGGCCATCAGGGAAGAGGAGGCTCATTCAATGAAAGTATTATTCCATTGCCTGAAGTTATGGTATAAGCTATGCAGAGCACCTGTTTGACAATTTCGCTTCAGTCATTTTTTAATCCACAATAAAATTCTCAACTGTAATGTGCACTTGGGAAGCTTGATATGAGATGGAGAGCAAGTGAACAGACATGAGCTTCAGAAAGGAAAGGTGAGAGACCTTGGCAGCCAGCAGTGAGAGTAAATCAAAGTGGAAGTCAAAATTGAAATATGTCCTGGAATGTCAAAGACACAGGCATTGGGGTCTGAGAAGATGGAAAATACTAACAAAGTGACTCCAAGCTGTGGCTCTTGAGAGGAAATTTCCTTTTCATGCTCTATAATGATGTGAAAATAGAGCTATTTAGTGAGGCTCGTGGTGGGCAAGAGGAACGAAATGGGGAACGTTCTGAAGATCACAATCCTGCAGCCTAAAGTCAGCCTGGAGGTGCTCCTTAAACTCATTACGATGTAGCAATCTTGCCCTTTAAGATTTTTTTTGAGAGCCTATGGCTAAAATTGACCTTTTATGTAAGCATATGTGAAAGTGCCAGGACTATGCCGCTGTTGACTAAAGGAATGGCAGAGATGGGATTTAAAAAAAATAGATGTACCTTTAATCATTTTGTGTTTTACAGGCTCACACAATAAAAACTGTGATCAATCTTCAGATAAAGCACACCTTGGAAAGAGAGACTGCATTATGGAGTAAATATCACTGATTTTATTGGACTCCTACTCTTGTTACCACCTGGTTTTAGAATCAGGCTCGAGGACAAAGACTTTTCAAAGTACCAAATTGTAGTGTCTGCAAAAGAAATCTGACTGCTGTGGTGGATTTCAGATGCTGTGCTGCTGCTGTCTGGAGGAATTTTCTTCTCTCTCATATCAGGACAGCGGAATTGGGGAGAAAGGCAGCCTTGTGGCATTTAAAAGAGAAGTTCAAAGACACAGAAACTGCCCTGCTGTTGAAGGTTTGCCTTCTCTGTTTTAAACTTAGATCTGTGTCTCTTATCATTTAATGAATAAATATGTCAAGAGTTACTGCCATACGAAAAGGTTATAAAGTTGAGGTCTCATCCAGGAGAGTATTTTGAGACCATTGAGTGCTTTGAGTACTTACTGCACATGACTATTTTGGAACACAAGATAAAGAAAAAAAATCAACTTAGAAATAACAGAAAGTTTCACTTGGTATTCAGAATTAGTAATAACTGCAGTTTATTGAACACTCACTATAGGCCAGGAACCAGATCTAACACCTTCTATACATCATTTAGATTGATGTCTCTGTGAGTGTATCTAGTAAATCATCATTTAGGAGCATATGTCTACTGCTTTGAAACCTCAGGTCATGAGCAGGGATTAATGAACTGGCTGGTATAACCAAGAAAATAAACTATACAACCAGAAGTAGAGGGAAAAAGAATACTATTTGAAACCTGGAGACTTGAGTTCTGAATAGTTCCAACTCTTCCACAAGTCACATTTTTCCTTGCTCACCCTGTTTTCTTCAGAGAAATAAGGAGAGGATCATATGAATGAGCATGTGAAAAATGCTTTGAAAGCTCGAAAGACTAAAGAAATATAACGGTAGACATTTAAGGTATCAGATATTAATTTAATTAATCTGCATACTGACATTCTTTTCTCCTTACATATTGATTATTGCTGAGTTATGTATCTCTAACTATGAATATGGATTAGTTATTTTCTTCTTTAAATTCTACCAGTGTTTGCTTAATACAGTCATTCTTACCTAAGAGATATTGTGGGTTGGTTCCAGACCTCTACAATAAAGTGAGTCACATTCTTTTTGCTGGTGGGGGGATCTTGCCTTCAATTTACAAAAACATTGCATCTATGCAGTGCAATAAAGCAAAATGCAATAAAACGAGGAATGCCTATATATTTTGAAGTTATGTCATTAATGCCTAATGATTCCTGATTGTTGTATCCTTGTATTTTTTGACTTTTCATCTAATGTTTATGGATTACTCCACTCATTGTATCAATTTCTATACCTATTAGGGATTTTTTGGTTTTGTTTTGAAAAAAATAGAAAGCTGTGGCTATTTTAAGCAGCAATAATAACAGCAACAATGGAAGGCTAGAGGTAGCAGACAGAATCAAAAGAAATGCTCTGCATGTTTGGGAAAGCTTAGGATGAAGGTGCTTGGGAAGATTTAAATGTTAGAAGCAGCAGGGTAGTTACATCAAGAGGTGTGAAGACCAAATAATCTTCATCCCTGTGTCACTCTTCTCATGATTTAAGCTCTAGAGAGAATGCATTTTACTGGCCTAGACCAAGTAAAATATCCACCTCTTGGCCAGCAGCAAAGGAGTGTTTACTGACATTCCCAGAATAGTGCGTCCAAAGTGAGAAAGTAGAATTCTTAAAGAATTATCAGTTTGTCAGTAACAGAAGGAGGAGAAATGGACACTGAAGAGACTAACATCAACACAGCTCTGCTACTACTAAATGTAATTTACCTGCCAAAAATTATAATTTTATCATGAAAATTAAATAAAATCTCAAGCACAATTTATTAGTCAGTTTAGGGCTGCTGTAAGAAAATATGAGAGACTGATGGCTTAAAGAAACAAATTTATTTTCTCGCAGTTTTAGGTCTAAGATCAAGGTGGCAGCTGACTTGATTCTTGGTAAGGGCTCTCTTCCTGGTTATTGAGAGCTGCCTTGTCCTCGCATAGTCTTTCCTCTAAGCATGTGCAGAGAGAGAGAAAGAGAGCTGTCTCTTCTTATAAAGCCACTAGTCCTATTGGATTAGGGCTCCACCCTTGTGACCTCTAACTTGACCTCATAAAGACCTTATTTCTAAATACAGTCATATTGGGGGTTAAGGCTTCATTATATGAGTTTTGGAGAGATACAAGTCAGTCCACAGCACATAAATTTTAGCTTTTGGAGGGAAAAACAGCAGGCAACAGTAATAAGCAAGGATGCTATTAAGATTTTCTGTGAATATCTTTGCATCTTAAATCATTCATGTTATTCTTAGCTTGTGTATAAGCTACAACTACTGCAGTAGATTAAAGATGGTTGCAAATTCTTAGCTACTTTTCAGTTTGCAAGATAATATTATTTCCCTTTCCTGGAATCCGCCTGACCTTAATCATTTGAACAATAGAATATGGGAGAAGGGACATCCTGGAACTTCTAAAATACAGTTTACCAGTCTTTTGGAATACCTGCTCTTAGAGTTTCTATAATAAGTTCATTTACATGGAAGCCATCCTGCTCTGAGCAGCCCAAACCACACAAACGGTTGCTGAAGGATGAGTCACTATGTGGACTCATCATTTAAGTTCTAGAGAGAATGCATTTTATTGGCCTAGATAAAGCTGAGTAGTACCAAGACAAGCTGAGTAGTACCGAGTTGCCAGACATGTGTATGAAGAAGCCCTTCGGAAGGGGAGCTGACATTTCTGGCTGTCTCTGCCATTACTGCATGGCTCACAGACGAGACACCCAGCCAAACCCTACCTGAAATTCTTACCCACAAATTATGAGTGAAAATGATGTTATTGTTTTTTTAAGCTAATAAGTTTTGGGGGTAGTTTGTTATGTGACAATAAGTACACAAAACCGGCACCAAAGCCTTATGAAAAATATCTGTGTGAGAAAAACTTAAAAGTGTTAATATTCAATTCCTAATTTTTTTTTTTAAAAAAAAATGAGGTTAAATCTAGAAGAGCCCTAAAACAATGGTGCAATTAGACTCTCATTTAAGAA
This sequence comes from Pteropus medius, assembly GCF_902729225.1. Taxonomy (NCBI): domain Eukaryota; kingdom Metazoa; phylum Chordata; class Mammalia; order Chiroptera; family Pteropodidae; genus Pteropus; species Pteropus medius. Next base: position 16,381,460 of record NW_024340696.1, on the reverse strand, counting down.
TTATTGGATCTTAATGATTTTTAGGGTTGCCTATGTTTATAAACGACTGAATAAAATGGGGGACATTTTCCCAAGGATATTCAATGACACAGAAGAATGAGAAGCAATAGCTTATGATCAATGAGATAATTGCCTCAAGGGAGAAGTTTTACTTTCACTTGAGTAGAGCAATGGAAAGGAGCTGGAGGAAGAAACCTAGAACAATTCTGTATTCTCTTGATCAAAGGCTCTTTCCTTCCCTTTCTAAAGATGAATTTCTTCACAGAAGTGAAACATAAATGGTGGCCTCTTAGATCTCATTAATGAAAGCTGTACCTGGCATTCGGGTGGAAAAGACTCTTCTATGGAACTGTAGCTACTCATGAATTTACATCTGGTGTGACAACACAGTTAAAAGTTAAAAGTTTCATTTTATTAAAAAGTAAGTAGGAATTACTGCTACCCCCTTAATAGGATAACAACAAACAAATGGATTTGCCTCAAATTACAGAAAACTCGGGGGCGATAAATGTTCTCTTTATTAGGCCTTTCAAATAGAATATTTTGAAGAAAACAAATGGCAATTGTAAGATTGTAAAGAGAAATTAGCATTTTACTTGAAATAAATGGCAATTAACAGTGATGACAATGTGATTTATACTAATTGAGATTAAGTCAGACAGAATGGCAACATTAGTAATCATTTGAAGTGCTGTATTACTCATTATACTGTGCTTTGTAAACATCTCTCTTGAAATTAAAAAGTAATTAGTAGCATTTTAGTCATTTAATTCAGTCTAATTAGGATTTTAGAAAATCTACAGACCTGCTGTTGAAAGCCTTCCCCAATCTGAATTGAGAAAACACATTCCTTTAAAAAATTTTTCTAGTGCTCTTTCTTGATCTCCATAAAAAAAATAAAAGAGGAAAATGGTGTAATTAGAAGCAGTAGGTAGGAATTTACTTGAATTGGGCTAAATTAAAAAATGCAGTCCATCATAATTTGTGGAAGGTGCATTTTAATCTAAATTTGTGTGCGTGTGTGCGTGTAAAGCATGTTTGGTCAGTTGCTAACAGAAAGAAAATACTTACTATTTTGTTATTTTGTTACTAGTCTAGTCCAGCTGCACCTTCAGAATATGTCTAAAGAAACAACAAGCTCTAGCCAGAGTTGTTATTTGGATGACATTTGGAATTTAGAAAATTAAGTTTCTCGCCAGGACTTTATGATTGGTGTTAACATTTGCTCTTTGTTCTTGATGAAAGGAGGGGTAGAAACTTCACCCTTTGGAGCATTGTAAGTTGGATGGCAGGGCCAAGAATGATTCCCTCTCTCTCTGTCAGGTGCTGTAGAACAGTGCACTTCCAGGCTAGATTTTTCTTTGTACTTTGATGTTAGTGCTAATGATGATGTTTGTTAGGAATTGTGGTAGGTGTATTAGTTTATTATTGCTACCGTAACAAATTATCACCAAATTGGTGGCAAGAAACAACACAAATTGATTATCATATAGCTGGAGGTCAGAAGTTTGAAATGGGTCTCACTGGTCTAAAATCAAAATCAGAACAGGGCTGCGTTCCTTCTGGAACCTCTAGCAGAGAATCTGTTTCTTTGTCTTTTCTGGTTTGTAGGAGCCCCACTCTTCTGAGGCTGCCCGGTGAGGGAGGAGACCTGGCCACAAATGTCAGTGTTCCAGCCAATAGCCGGAATCAACCCCCAGACATGTGAGTTAAGATGCCACCAGATTCCATCTGTCCTTCAACTGTTGAGTCACTCCTAGCTTTGAGTCTTCCCAATTGAGGTTCTAAACCATGTAGGCAGAGATAAGGCTATGTCTTGTCCAAAATCTTGATCCAGAAAATCTGTGAACATAATAATTAAGTGACTGTTTTATGCTACTACTTTTGGGGATGGTTAATGCAGAAATAGTAAATGTCATTCAGTTCTCACATCTAAAATAAGGATAATTTCGTTCATTTCCTTATAAGCATTAAAACTTACATGAGTATGGTAAATTCATTTATATCTCTAAATCTTGAAAACAAAAGAAAACAAATCTCATTGAATGTTCCTAAGGAACACATTAGAAATGCTTTAAAGCATTTTGCATGTATTAACTCTTAATCCTCACCACAACTGGAAAAGTTAAGTACCGTTATTAAAAATACTTTACATATGAACAAACTGAGACCCAAAGAAAATAAGGAACTTACCTGAGGTCTGATATCTAGTAACAGTGGACTGGGATTTGAACTCAAGCAATGTCATTCCAGGCTCTGCACCCTAATACGTAGAATATATAGTCTCTCAAATAGAAATAGGGTAGAAATGATTTTTAAGAACAGTCAGTTGAGTTATAGTTCTATCCATGCCCTTAGCATGTGATCCAGAGTCACTATACTCAGTCTTCGTTTGCACATTCTTTGAATTGGGAATGTGATTTCTTGAACCTCTGACATCACTGGATTTTGGTAAGGATTAAATGGGACAACATATGGGTAGCTCTCTGAAGTTTGTGTAACAATGAGGTGTGCTACTCCTTGTTGAGAACCTGGCATTTGTTGTACTTCGAAACAGAACTTGGACTTGTGAAATGAAACTTCTAATCAGAAGCAATACTCTGCTGATGAATAAACCATGTCTCATTAAAAATTGAGGGTCTCACAATTTCATTCCACTTTTTTTTTGTATCAGAGATGGCTTTAGTGTTGCAGAAAGTGACACCCGACGGAGGAAATTGGACCTTAAGACAACTTTGTTAGAGGAAGGAGAATTTATTGCCAGCGGAGAGCATGGGACACTCAACAGACCCAAAGCACGAGGTCCCCTTGGTTAGATTTCTTACAGCTTATATACCCTTGCAGTGTCCATGCAAGGGGCGCGTGATTCCTTTGTCTGAGGTCCTATGTGCATCTCCTGACTCAGGATGGGAGGGGGATTTTGGGTTGGGGCTGCAAGGAAGAAAGAATTCCTGGACCACCAGAACTATCTATGTACAGATCGTTTCTCTTGTTGGTGTGACAAGAGTTTCCAGAGGCCGTTCAGAGATCTATAGGATGTGGTTAATCCATAACCGGCTGAGTCGATCATTTCTGTAAGCCCTTCTTTTTGCGTTTCTCAGATGCCTCCTCTCTTATTAGCAACATGCCCTTCTTGATGTTTGACCTTCTGCTCTTCACGCAAACCAAGACATCCATTTAACATTTAGACTCCGAGAAAGAGACGGGGGCAACACAGACCTGATCACGCCAGAAGTCCTGATTCTCCTCACCAGACTTCAAAGCTTACCCCACGCATTCTGCTTGGTGCTTGCGTTTCTCTCTCTCTTATTCTCCAATGCCACCTCTTTTACACAGGGTTCTCCCTCAGTTTTTGATACCAACAACACATTCAGCTTCTTTGGCTTAATCCTAAGTATTCTTTTTTAGTACATTTTGAGATCGTCATTCAGTTTTTAACAATTCAATGAAGTCCCAGATTTCTTTCCTATTCTTGGAACCGACCAGCTAACTAGCCAGTGTGGCTATTATTACTCATCATTTTGGATCAGGATCCTCAAGTAGGGGCACTGAACGGTAGTCTGGGTAACTGGTTGTTCTTATAAGAGAGAGAATAGGATGGGTGCTGCGATCTGTACTACTTTCTTTATTGTTTTTGTTTTAATAAGGCTATGCTTGTTAGTTGTAATTAGATGTCAATTTTATTCACTTCACTGTTGTAACAGGAGAGCAAAAAATGAATATTCCATGAATGCTAAGTTCTATGGTGTGTTATTTAGATTCCTGAAATAAATTAAGGCTAATATATTAACTTTAGTTAATGAGTAGTAGAAATGAGAGAAGAAAACGAATCAGAGAGAGAAAGAGAGAGAGGGAGAATTAGAGGGACTTATAGACGAGTGGAGGAGCATTAGGCAATTTAACTTAGTTAAATTGGATTTTAAAGACCATAAAGAGAGAGAGACTACGGCCTTGGGGAGGAAAAGAATGTAGTCAATGCCACAGGGAAGAACATAAACACTCTAGATACAGAAGAAAAAGGGCTTGGAGGTGCTGTGGCAAAGGAGTGATGTAATTTGCATGGTAAACACAAGGCTGCAAATGAAGAGTCTTGTAGTGGTTGAGGAAAGAGTGGGGAGATTTCTAAGGAAATCTTAGCTCGTGTCTGTATGACTGTGTGCACTGTAAGAATGTGCTCATTAAGTTCCTCTGAACTGTCTCAGACCATGAGATATTGGATTTCAGAAACTAGGGAATACAGTGGGATTTTTTTCAGTCTTGGCACCATTGATGTTTTGGGTCAGATAGTTCTTTGTTGTGGGGGCTGCCTGTGCACTGTGGATGTTTAGCAGCATCCCTGGCCTCCACCCACTAGAAGCCAGCATCAAGTACTCCCCTGCTGACAACCAAAAATGTCTCCAGACATTACCTAGTATCCCCTGGTTGAGAACCATAGAGGTAAAAGAATAAACATTATTAATGTTATTGATATTGGGAGGGGGCTACTTGGTGTTAGTCACTGCCCTAGGCACTTCCCCTTTACTTAAAATATTTAATTTTTAAATGGAAAATAGGTATTATTGTCCCCATGTTGGAAATAAGAAAATACAATTTGAGAAGTTAAGCAACTCACAGTATAAATGCTGTTTTGATTGACATTTAAATGGTTAGGATCCTAATTTCTCTTGCTAAACTCAATTATACTACTGTCGTTCTATTCCCAAGATATCTTTTCTTTTTCGTACTGTTTCTCCTCTTTTTTTCCTCACATTATCCACCTGGAATACAGTGGCCATGTCAGTGACCGATAAACTTAATATAGAAGTAATAACCAATGTGACTAGGAAAAGGGGCTCAATTTGAAGCATCAGTGATCCTTACTATAATGAATCACTAGACTACGTGGCTGAAAGAATGATTACCTGGGGTCCAATCATTTTTTGGATTATTGGGCCAACATGGAATATTCAGAAAAAAAATTCTGATCAGTTCAATTCCATTGAACAGACAGAATCTGAGTGTTTACTCTGTATCAGGCATGGTACAAAGCTAAAAACAAGATGAAAAGATGGTCTCTGTCTTCTAAAAGCTTACAGTTTAGTGGAAGAGATATTTACAATATGGTAAGATGAATTAGTTAGTTCCTTTATTCCGCATTTTTGTTGTACTATGTAGCTTTCCTTTGTAAGGTTTATCACTGTTTATATGTTTTAAATTAATTAATGCTGATTTCCCCCTACTAGTTTTTAAGCTTCCAGAAGGCAAGGGCTCTTATATTACTCACCACTGTATTTCAAGAGCCTATAAAACAGTGCTCAGTGAAAATACGTTAAAGGAATAGAAGTCTGTGTAACAAAATGAATAATTGAATAGGAAAGGTCTGTACAGAGTTTGGAAAGAGCATATGAAGGACATCAGATGCATTGGAGAAAAATCAGAAGAGTTCTCTAGAGGTAGAGATAACTCATCTAAGTCTTAGTGACTGAATAAAAGTTAATGATGCATTAAAATAAGACACAGTTATTTATACTAGTCAACATTCAATCCTGAAGGATTGAGAACTTCAAATGGGCTAGGAAGATTATGTATCTTAACTGAATCTTCTACTCAGTTCCAAGTTGCTTTAATATTTTTATAGTACATACTTTTGGGACAAGTCAAGTCACTATTTCCGGTTACCTTTAAATTGCACAAATGCACTGAGAGGATGATATTAGCACTATGATCTTGAAAAGGACCTGGGTCCAGAGAGGTGAGAAGATGCTTCTGGGTTACCCAAAACTCTTCAGTCATGGTGGCCAACATGGTGCTGAGATTGGTCATTAGGACAATATTTATGGTCACATTTTTATATTTTCTCATGTCAAACAATACTGTAAAATAAAAATAAAATAATATACTCTTTAAAAAAAAAACAATATGGTAAAATCCCAGTATAATCTCACCTTCTGTGTTAACTATTGATAGTACATTTCTATAGAGATTTGGAAAATATTTGGTTTCAATAGCTAATGTTATTTCAAATATTATCTTGTTATCAATGCTATTCTATAACCTGCTCACAATGCTCTTGCTTTGATTTTGTTTTGTATCTTTTACTGAGTTTAGAAAAATATACATGTTCTAATTTAAAAATTTGAAGAAAAATAACTCTAAAAAGCAGAAAGTATCCTATGCTCCAAAGGTAACCACTTAGTATCATTTTGGTTGATATAGTTTCAAATATTTTTATATTATATATACACATGCACAGACACACATGTGTTTTTTCAAAAACAGGATTGTACTTCTCTTTAACCTGATTATTTCAAAAATATTGTACACATCTGTATCCCCACCAACTTTATATGAATGCCTTTTGCCCCATACTCTCATCAACACTCTTCAAAAAAGGCACCCCATTATTGTTTTAATTTACATAGAATTTGTTTATTATTGATGTTCAGGATCTTATGACTATGTTATATTTTATCACCTGCAAATTCATTCTTCCTCTCTTTGGTCCATTTACTTCTTATTTAATTTTATCATTTTTCTTGTTATCTTATGGCATGTTTTACCTCTAACTATGCTAAACTTTTTCACTTAAATTAGAAAGATTTTCCCCCTTTTTATATTTTTCCATCACATTTTAATGGCCTCTGGTTTTATTATTTTCTGTAATAATATTAAAAATGTTTTTCAATGTAGTCCCAAGACTTAATGTCACACTAAAATTAACCATACCCTGAGTTCATAAAATAATTCTCCAATATTTTCTTCTAGGATTTTTAAGGCTTAAATTTTTTCCTTTTAAAGCTAACATCTCAATGGACTTATCTTTGGTGTAAGGTATAAGGTAAATATTTGGCTATTTTTCCTCAAGTATTGTCATGCCCAAATGTAATTTACACTAACTCTGTTTGTTATTTTTTTCATTCCATTATGTTTTATTTCTAGACTTTTAAAATTAATCTACTAATAGATTGTTTTTAAAACTGGTAGAATAGTACTAATTAATTGTGCTTCTTTTTTTTAATAACATTTTGAATGTATTTCTGAAATCTCTTTGTAGTATAGGTATGAGAAGGCAGGTTTAATGAGGCAGATGGAATTAAGAGCCTTAAGTTAATAACTTATTATTTTTCATAAAATGACTTAATTGATGGTACAGGATAAGATACATTTGGCTGCAAACATTTGGCTTACTCTCATTTTATCCTTGTGGAGTAATCTGAGTTGTATATGAGGATATTCCTGTCTGGTGGTTGACAGTAGCTACCTTAACTGTAAGTCCCGGGGCAAAGAGATTAGTAAATCAGCAAGTTAACATCTTGTCTGAAATTTCAGTGGTCACTGTTGACTTACAATGGTTGACTATCAATGAGCAGGCCCAAAGAGTCACATGACAGAGGGTCAAATTCCAGTGTCATGCCATCAGGTTGGAATGAAGATGGTAAGTATGACCAAGGTTTGGTTACTGTGACGGCTTAGGTGGGATTTTTTGTATTAGATAAGGCAGAATTGTTGGGCAAAGCCAAGGGTTCAAGAGACCTAAGTGAACAGTCCAGATGGGAAAGCCTGTGTTCAAGGTTAGTATATGTTAGGTTGACTTTTGAAATAATGCTGTGCTTGGATAGTCTTTCAACTTGAAGCTCTTCACTTTGAATGACTAGGGACATGTGTGTGGATTTGCAGGCTTTGTTCGTTTGCTTGTTTTTTAAATTTGGACTATCTTAAAAGAACAACTTGTTTTGCCAAGTTATATAACTTCCAATGCATGACTACAAGAGTGTGGGCCAGGAAACCACAAGGGAATTCCATATTGAACCAGGCCTCATCCTTGTCTAGTTTGGAAAATGACCTGCTGGTTTTCCTCATTGACTTGTGCTCTTCCACATAATTTTGAGTGTCTGAACCAGATCTGCCTCCTATTACACTCAATGGACTGACCGCTATGTACTTTATATCTCAAAGTGCTCGTTAAGTCAATTTCAGTGCTTTTTATGCCCCTGATGGAACCAGTGGGATTAGATCGCTGGAGGCTCTGAGGAATCAATGGCTGAATATGCAGTGATTGCTTCAACTCAGCTGTTGTTGAGTGATTCTTGTTTGTGCTTCAGGTTTTACAAACCATTCAGGATCCCTCTGGGCTGAGAAGGGCTAGAGTAATATCAGATATCACCACCAATGATAATAACCTTTTATTTATCAAACACTTTGCTTCCAGGGAGCTGAAAGTGCTTTATAGAGGTTATCTCATGAATCCTCCTGACATCCCCATGAGGCCAGGAGCAAATATTCTGCTCTTCTGGGTTGGCAGGAGAGAAAACAGTAAGGATGGAAGGAAGTACACACAGCAATCTTTAGTGAGGGATGAGGATAACTCTTAATCTAGCAGTGACACTGAACTTTTTGATAGGCAATGCACAAGCTCTCTTCCCATCAGTATAATTTTTATTGATGATGATGATAATGATGACGATGATGAGAGCTAATATTGACTGAATGCTTACTGTATGCCAAGTACTTCTTTAAGTACTTTGCTTGTATTAACAAATTGAATTCTCCTAACACTCCAATGAGACTATTACCATTATCATACCCATTTTAAAGATAAGCACAGTGAAGTAAAGAGGAATTAGGTAACTCGCTTGGATCAGAACTAGGAAGTTTAAGTCAGTAGTCGAACCAAGTTAGTTTAGCTCTAAATCTCAAACTCTTAACTATTTATATTCTGTGGATATTATACTATGTTAAGGTTGAAGTAAATGCAGTTAGTGATACATTTATTTGTGTTATGTATGCCCTCACCTAGTAGTCTCCTTTCAAAACAAAGGTAGTCTCAAGATAGTGGGATTTTCAGTAAATACTGATATTATTTACTGAGACATGTTCCTCCTGGAATACTCAAATAGAAAAGACAACAGCTATGATCTGACCCCCTTTCACATCAAATGATGGAACCTGCAGATTTTCAAAGCAAGTATGGACAGAGGAGGGAATTGAAATGTGTCACACGTCCTTGGTATGTTCTAAGTACAGTGCTAGGCACTGCAGGTAGATTTTCTCTTTTAATATTTCCAACAAATCTTAGAGGTAGGTAGTATGATCCTGATTTTGCTAATGAAGAAATAGTGAATTAGGCTTTGCAGGAGTAAGTAGCAGAAGTCAGATCAAGACCCAAGACTCCCTGGGTCCGAAATCTCTTCTCTTACCAACTGTACCTGTATCACAAGGGAAAGGAGTAGATAGAAGAAAGCCCAGGTTGTGACCTTAAGCAAAGTTAGCGCTGAGTGCATGAGAAAGAGAAAGAAGCTGAGCTGGAAGGAAAGTAATTAGTGGGATGGAAGGCACAGCATCGTAAGCCTTGGAGGGAGAGGAAAGAACTTCAGCATGGGAGTGGTGAATGATGATAACTGATAAGTCACGAAGACAAAGGACAAGTAGTGTCCTTTTGGCAGGTAAGAGGTCACTGTGACCTTAAACAAAGCAGTGAAATGGTGAGGAAAACTCATGTTGCAATGCATATTATGTAGAATTGGAATAGAAGAAATAGATTAAGCAATCCAAGATAAAACCTAAAATGAGTTGATGCTGTGCTACACATACATCGTCTCTGATTTTTGCAGTGGTCCTCTGAGACTCTATTATTACTATATTTCTGATGAGGAAACAGAGGGCCAAAAATTGGAAATAATTAGGTGAGATAATATGATTATTGTATAGCAAAGCCAGGATCCAAATCTAAGTTTCACTGATTCTGAAGCCCATGTCTTTTTTAACTTCTCCCTCCAGAAAGTAAGATTGCTCTTGGGTGAAGCTTGCCTGTTCCATACTCTTTTATTGCTTGCTGGTATTTACTACCCCTCCGTTTAAAAGGATTACACTTTCCTGCTCCAGTGATGTCAGGCTTGCCCATTTAATTGGTTTTGGCCAATTAATGTGACTTAGAATAATTTGTTACTTTTAAACAGGCCATTAAGAACCAAGTCATAGATAATTGTGTTCTTTTTCCCCTCTGCCAAAAGACCAGCAACATTCCAGATGAAGGCTGCTTAGATTCCAAAGTGAATATAAGCCACTTATAGTTTGGGGTTATTTGTTACTGCAGCATAACCTTGTCTATCCTGACTGATATATTGTCTATGACTGGGAAGAGGGGGAAAGTAGAAGCCAGAGGTGAAGGCAATTATAATGCAAAGGATATATACTTATTATTATCAAGTCAACTAGGTAAAATATCATGGGCTAAAACCTAACATCTCAAGAAAAAAAATCACCAGCTTGATAAAATACCCACTACAGAAGACTGTAGCTGAGAATACCCCCAAGATAATTCCAGACTTTAATGAAAATTATTACTCTGATGAGTAAAATAGATACCCTCATGTCATATTAAATATGCTGTTGAAAGAGATTTATTCCAAAAAGAAATAGTCCCTAAGCAATCTCAGAAACCCAATAGCAAATGAATATTTAATGTGACCATTTTTAAAACAGGATACTTGGCAGAGAAGGTATAGGCACAGGTTGGGGATAGGGAGGAAGCATTTCATCCTAAGTATAAAACATAAAAAAAAAAATTAAAAAAATAACTGCACACAGGTGTGTGTGTGTGTGTGTGTAGGCAAGATGTTAATTGAGCATTATAATCTCTCTCCCATGATTATTTTGTTGTTGTTGTTGTTGTTGTTTAAATGGCTCCCTTTAACTGGGAAGGTCACTTCGGTGAAATTCAGTTCTCTAGAGACCACCACAAGCCAAGATTTCTTTGAATAGAGACCAAACCACCTCTTAAGAGGACTGTGCCAAATCCAATAATTTATCTATTGTCTGTCTTCTTGGGATTATTGGCGAAGGGTTAATTGTGACCCTGATAACTTCCGTGTATTGAGTATTCCTCATGTGCTAGCTTCCTCATTAAAATCTTTTCATGTATGTTTTTTTTTTTCGATTAATCCTTACCCAGCTGCTCACAAAGCCCTACATAACTGTGCCCTTGATTGTCTCTCCAAACTATTTTATGCTGGACTCTCTCATACTCGCAAACTGTATTGCAGTCTTCTTTCATCTTTCTTAAATATTTTTTCCAGACTCATGACATTGACACATTGAATTCTTTCTCCCATAAAATCTTTCTCAACTCCTAGGTGTCAGTTTCAAGTTTTATTCACTGGAGAGGTCCCTCTTCATCACTCCCTCGTCTAGCGTAGATACCCCCTGGCTAGACTCTATCTCAGACCCTTTGTGTACACTTCAAAATGCTTATCACAGTGATATTTGTCTGTTTACTTGAATCTTGTATGTTTCCCCAAAGAGAAAATAAACTCAATGAGTGTATGAGTTACCTCTAACTTTTAACCACTGAGTCCAAAACAATAGTGGGACTGTTGAGGTATTCAGTGATTATTTGTTGTATAAATAGATTTGAAGTATTCAATGATTATTTGTTGTATAAATAGATTTACTATTGTTTTTCCTTCTTTATAGACCATTCATGAAGAACCTGAGGCTCAGAGAAGAAAAGTGAGTTGTCTAAGGAGACTTAACTAAGTGGCAAAGAAAAGACCCCAAATCAGGTCTGTCCAATTCCAAGTCTCGTACTCGTGATGCTACAACATACATTTATTCATTCACCAGCTTACCAAATATTTGTTCATTGCTAGACATTGCTTTTTGGTGTTAAGAATATAATGGTCAGCAAAAACAAACAAACAAACAGAAATAACAAAGTTCCTACCTTCAGAGAACTTATATTTCAGTGGTGCAGACAGACATTAATCGATGAATCAAGGAAATAAATATAAAAAATACAATTGTGCTAAATTCTATAAAGGGGAAGAATAAGGTAGGGCAGTTAAGAGATTTGACTTGATTTGGAGGGAGGCATCAGGAACCTATTCCCTAAGAAATGACAAGTAGATGATGATTTGAAGGAGAAGTAGATTTAAGATATGAAGGGAAAGTATGATATGATTTGAAGGAGAAGTAGATTTAAGATATGAAGTAGATTTAAGATATGAAGGGAAAGAAGAGTGTTCAGAGTAGAAGGAAGAGGATTTGCTAAAGCCTCATAATGAGAGGCAGCCTATATCCAAAGAATTTTTTTTTAAATGGCAGTAATGTTAGAACCAAGGAAGCAGAGTAAATCTAGAGAGATAAGTAGACATGTAAGCCTTATTAAAAATTAAGGTCACCTACTGAAAGGTTTTAAGAAGAGCTCCTAATTAGATTTTCTAAAAGAAAAAAAATGTTCTGGTAACTATGTGGGAAAACAGATTGAGAGGATGCAAGAGTGGATATGGGTGGAACAGCTGGGCACCTAGCATAATAGATGTTTTAAATGAGTCTCTATTTTTCCATCAAAGCCGGAGAGCTATTTGCTGCCTTTGGTGCTTTATTTGTATTAATTGGTGTGCCATTTCTGCTATTATTGTCAAAACTCTCAATAAATAGAAACTTTTAGTGCCAGGAGCCTCATGTAGAATGTGACCCTTATGCCACAAATGGGAACAGTCCTGATCTTCCTTGACTTAACATCTAAAGTGGTGCTTCTCAAAGTGTGGTCCAGGGATCCCTGGAGTTCCCAAAACCTTTTCCTTTTCTTTCTTTTTGGCAGTGGGGGGAACCACAAGATCAAAAAGATTTTCATAATAATATCGAGGCATCGTTTTCCTTTTCACTCTTGTTCTCTCACAAGTATACAGAAGAATTTTCCAGAGGCCATGTATGTGTTGTGACACAGATTGAATGTTTAAGCAGATAAGAGAATCTAATTGGCTTCTATTTATCTAGACACTAAATGGATATGTGAAACAATAAAAGCTCCCACTTTTCTTACTACATTTTTATTTTGGAAAATATAGTTACTTTTCATAAATAAGTTGTTTATACTAATTATATGTAGTAATATGTAATTAATATCATTAGTTTATTATCTTAAGTGAATTTATAAATAAATAATTAAAAATTTTCCAGCTTTAATTTTTAATATAGTAAATATGTATACATATATATATATATATTTTTTTTTACACAAATGAAGTTTTCTGGGGGTCCTCAGTAATTTTAAGACTATGAAGGGGTCCTGAGGCCAAAGTTTGAGAACTGTGGATATAAAAAATTACTACACTGACACAGGAGACTATATACAATATATAACTTGATGGAAAAACTTTGCAACTTTAAAAGAGCAGTTAATATTGAATATTCTGTTACTAAGAGCTAGTTAAGGATGTTTGATTAACCGAGGGCATGTCTTTAGCTAAAGTGAATTCTTGTAGAACGAATAATATATGGTAGTGTTTAGATGAATGTATTTATGTGTACTTTGTGTTATTACCCAAAAGGTGTATTGGATATATGGAAAGCATTTTTGGTGCCTAAGATTGTACCATGGCAGTGCCTAAATTCATAATTTATATATAAAATGTTCCCAAGACATATTTCTTGAATGAATAATAAAATTCATTAATACTATAAAATATATGGTTTGGAAAGCTATGATATTGGGTTAGTCTGAGAGAGTATATGAAGCATAATGATAGATGGTCTTATAAATTTGCCAAGGTATCAGATCCTCGTATTCCTACATAGTGTAAATAAGAGCTAATTTTGACAAAGCTCAGTCTTCAAAAATAAAATGTATGTCTTAAACTTTCTGATATTTATAATCAAGGAAGAGGTGTATCTTGACTTTAGTTTCCTGGCAGTTTTTTAAGAAAAATAAAATAATATTTATACTTACGCACAAATAAATACAAACATACCCTCTTCAGGACTATTTAATTTACTTCTTCAGGCTTCTGGAATTATTGGGATACTGTTATATTGGGTTTTAATGAGTAGTTTAGGAGTTAGGTGAGATTTATTGGTTGGAGCTTTCATACTCTTTACACCAGAGAGAAATAAAGAAAAATGAAAATTAATAGAAGAAGTATTGGAACAATTGATATTTAAGGACCAAAGGAAAGTCCTCTGAAGTTTAGGGGCAACATCACAATATTAAAAAAGAAAAAGTGCTAACATGTCCTTAAAAGAATTGCTTGTCTTTAACTCATCATGTGTCCTTATAGGTCCTCCATGAATGTCTGATGATCTCACGTGTGATCTCCTCACACTCTTCCCTCTAACCATTAGGGTCCATCATTCTCTGGCTTACCCCACTCTACTCAGATTTCAGGGCTTAGTTCATATATCTCATTTATTCATCTATTTTTCCATTTAATTACCCACTTGACCATTTGTGCCTTAGGATTTTTGTTGTTGCCTGTAGAGCACTTATTTATATGTCCATTGCTTCCAGTTATTATTTTATTCTGTTACTTGTGTGATGTATTGTAACGTATTATCTTAAGCCATTCTCAACTTGTTGGTTTTAATGCTACTTTATCTTCTTCTACTCAAGAAATTGATGCAGAACAGGGCAAATTTCCCCAAGTGACGGGGAGACCAAGCCTTGTACCGAGAGAAGAAGAGGGTCCTTTGGCGGAGAGTGAAGTAAGAATTCAATACATTCCAAAGTTAGAGTCAAAAGGAAAGTTTATTAGAAAAGAAGAAACATTCCACAGATAGAGTATGGTCTTCTCTCAGAGACAGAGTGAAAGAGACCAAAAGATGCTTGGAAAGATAGTGAGTAGGAGTTGGGGAGTAGTGTTCAGGGAATTCAGTTTATACATCATCCTTTGGTTCCTATAAGTTATTGTTTAAAAAAAAACTTTGTTAACCCATTTCCTTTGATATGGACATACAGTGAGGAAGGAGAAGGGTATGTAGCAGTGAAAAGATAAGAATATGTAGCTTGAAAGGCCTGCTGGCAGTTCCCAGCCTTTAATCCTTAGATTCCCCATGGTTTTAGCCATAGGGAAAGTCTGTTGGTTCCTGTTGCCCCTTCACAGGTGTGGGGAATGGGCTGCCAGCCATCCCAGCAGAAATCTTCCTTTGTTCTGCAGGTGTCCTCCTGGCCTGGCTGCGGGGCTGATCAACACATTGCAGTCTCTGAATGTGGCTCGATTAACATTTTTAATTCTCTTGCCTCCTCCCTACATTATTTATATCAGAATATAAATTGGTATAAGTGATGTCATTTTAGAAATAAACTTATGTCTCCAGTACCTAAGCAGTAAAAAGAACTTAATAGGTGGTCAGTTGTGGTTTATTCAATAAATGAACACATGAGTACCTTCTGCAGATGTTCATTTGAATGCTGGCTCTATTACTTAGCTGCTATATGACTTGAGTAAGTACAATACACCTCTCTATATATTTCAGTGTCTATACCTATAAAATGGATATGACGCTATCTTCCCTTCTATCTTCTTCTCAGGGCTGTTTTGAAGTTTAGTATTCCCAAAGGTTCTTTTTAAATAGTAAATTACAATGTGATTGTAAGCCTTCTTGTAAAGGTTCCTTTCTTCTTATTTTATATAAATAATAAATAACCAGATATTTTCTTTTTAAGAATCGATTACTGCTTAACACTTTTCCACTCCAGGGACGCTGTTGAAAGAACTGATTTTCTCAGTCACCTGTGGGGATATGGAAATAGCCTAGTTACCCATAAACTTTTATAGTAAAGGGGCTTTTTCTGCAACGAGGTATATCTCTCCTTCTCTCAAAGAAGCAAGTAGCTCAGATTAAATGTCCTCTACTGCCGAGTCAGTGACTGAGACTTTGTTGACTTGATTTTCAGAAAGTGCCTCAGCGTGGGTTTTAGGACACAGACTGGTAAGGGGTGTGCTGAGATTCTTCTTTCCTTATGTAATGATGATGGAAATAGCAGGAGTAGACCCGGCAGACAGTGAACACCCAAGCCTGACAATAATTTGAACTGTGCACAGTGCCATCCCATTAAAAGAAATGCTGAGGGCAAATGGGGAAAATATGCATCTAGTGTTTTGTGGGGAGCAGGTTTCTCTCTAATTCCTCCCTTTCCTCTCATTTCCTTGGAATTATCAGATTTTGAGGATCACGATTAACAGAATCTCCACAAACTTTTCATTGTTTCCAATGAACACATATACCACTCAAATTGAATTTACATGTTCCTTTTTGATAAATCAATCATTTCTTATTCTATGTGGCTGTTTTTTTCTGTATCTTTCTTATGCATTTTGTGTTTGTATCTACTCCTTTTCTGAGATATTTCTTGCATGTATAGGCTCTCATACTTTCCTGAGTAACCCTTTGAGAGGTTTGGCTGAGAGGGCATTCCTTTGTGATGTATCTTGAATTTGTAACTTCAGGGCATGATATAGTCAGTTCTTGATCAAGGGGGTAATTCATGCAGAATGGTTGAGGTGATTATCAGTATCTTAAAGCCATTATGTACTTGTTAGAAATTGTTTGTTGTAAAAGATGGAAACATAGTGGAAACTGATATTAGGCACTAAAGAGGATTTATTGACTCATAGATCTAGAAAGTCTACTGAAACATAAGCTTCGGCCAGGACCTATTCAGGGACTTAAATGATATTACCAAGGCACCGTCTTTCATAAAATCTCTCTTGCAAATTGTAGGCAAGATGATTCCAGATGCCTCAGACTTATGTCTTACCAGGTTAGCAACCCAGTGGAAGAAGATAGTCTTTCTCAGGAAATACTACAGAGAACTCCTACAGAAGACTTGCTCATATAGGTTAGATCATACATCTACTACTGAACCAGTTAGGGGGATATTCTGATTGGTCAAGCCTGCGTTTTGTGCATACTCCTAAGGGATTCTTCTCTACTCCAATAATAGATAATGAATTCCCCACTGGAAGTAGAGATAGCAGAAAAGAGGATGAATGCTGAATCAATTAAAGTAACAGGTGTCCTTAACATATGGTCAAAGCAAAATATGGTGTAAACATATGTGGTAATTATACTCAATATTTAAAAACACATTTACAGGTCTTTAGTCAGACATCTTCCAAAAATGTCATAATGTCAAAATAATAATTAAAAAACCCCAAAACATGAAAAAAAAATTATTGCACAAAATATACAGAAGAATGTCTCTTTAGTCTTTTCCTGAGTTAGGTGAGGTTTCACTTCCATGTTTTAGAATGGGGTCTGAATAGGGCTGAAATTCAGTCACTGTTGCATTGGCATTCTGCCTCTCACTTCTCTTCTCCCAAAGCCTTCACCCTTGAAGCTATTACCCCCTGGTATTATTACCTATAGCTATATAATTTCTCCCACTGTCGTCCCTCTGGAAAGACCATTAGCAGAGAAATGACTGGTGTAGGATGGTTTGGCGGAATTAATTTTCCTGTACTTTATGTTTTCATGATTTTCCAGCAAGCTAGCCTAGGCAGAAATGTAGGCGAGAAAGTGGAACTAGCTGTGCGATGCTTCTTGAGGCCTACTCTTAGAACTCCGTCATATCTTACTGGCTTAAAACAAGCCGCAAGCCCAACCTTGATTTAAGAGACAACTAAATAGATCGAAATTTTTGTTGGAAGAACTTCAAGGTCTTATTGAAAAGGTAGAGAATTACCATAAGTTTACTAAAATAGATGCCTTCCTTGTGTGGTTTCTTCATGATGCTTTCTGCCAAGAAATCAGTTTTTATTCTTTATTAAAAGTGCATTATTGGAGAGACTTTGGGTTTCTGGTTCTGCATGTAAAGAGCTTGGAATTTGCCACTGTGTCCTAACCAGAAGTAAAGAGCTGAACAGACTTAAAAATCTGTATCCCTTTTTGGATACATAACAGAGGGGAGGACGCAGGGCAGAGCACTGCTCCCAAGATTGGAGAGACAGGTGAATAAGGGCGTCATTTAACTGAAGCAGATTCACAGGCAGAAATCACTGCAGAAATCACCATTGGATCTAGTTCAGGGGTAGGAAAACCAGAACAATAATGGATGAATTGCCGTAGGTTTTGTGTGGACAACTCTGAGAGTTAAAAAACTCCAGGGGAACATAGTCATAGGAACATCCCCCACAATATTTTATGATTTACTTCTAGGAGCTCAATCATAGTCCCACAGGAAATATTTGAGAAAAATTCCTTTATGCTTTTGGCAGGTGAAGTGGGAAATAAACAATTTCGAAATAAGCTGGAGCACTCTGTTCATAACAAGGCCTGCTTTCAGGGAAAATAGTTAATCAGAGCTAACCTGGTAGACTATTATCAGAACCTAACTGACCTGGGGAGGTGAAACACCCAACTTCAGCATGCTCTAGCCATCTTGTCCAACTTAACGGGGGAGGAAAAAAACCTGAAAAACACGTGAAGTTTACAGTCCAAAGGCATAGGCTCGCTAAAAGACTGAGACCTAAACATAACACATGGAATACTTCCCCTCTACCCATACCTCATCACCACGTTACTGAAGGCATGTTTATGACAGTTTCTTTTGCAAGACAATATTACAGGGCATAAAAAAAAAAGAAACAAAAAAAATCAATTTAAAGGAACAGAGCAAGCACTAGACCCAGGCATGGCAGGGATGTTGAAATTATCAGGCAGGGACTTTAAAACAACTATAATGAATATGCTAAAGACTCTAATGGATAAAGTAGACAGCATGAAAGAACAGATGGGCAATTCAAGCAGAGAGATGGACATCCTAGAAAAGAACTGAAAAGAAATGCTATAGATACAAAAATGAATGTAACAGAAATATAAAATGCCTTTGATAGGATTTTAGCAGACTGGACGTGGCTAAGGGAAGAAACTCTGAGCTAAAGGATATATTAATAGCATTCCCCAACAACAGAAAATCAAAGAGATAAAGACTGAAAAAAAAAAAAACAACAGAATTTCTAATGACTATGGGACAACTTCAAAAGTATAATATATGCATAATGGGAATATGCATATAACCACTAAGAAAAAAGAGAAAAAGGAACAGAAGAAATATTTAAAACATAAATAACTGAGAATTTCCTCCAATGTGTCAGACATCAAATCACAAATCCAGGAAACTCAGAGATCACCAATCAGGATAATTACAAACAGCAACAACAACAACAAAACTCCCACTATGCATAGGTATATCATTTTTCAAATTATAGAAAATCAAAGATAAATTTCTAAAAGAAACCAGAAGAAGAAAACACCTTACCTATCGAGGAACACAATTAAGCATGACATTCAACATCTCCTCAGAAACAATGCAAACAAGAAGACGGTGGAGAGAAATATATAAAGTGTTAGGTGAAAAACACACTAAACTAAAATTCTGTGTACCTGCAAAATTATCATTCAAAAATGAAGGAGAAATAGAAATTTCTCCAACAAACAAAAATCAAATGAATTTGTTGCCAGTAGACTTGTCTTACAAAACTATTAAAAGAAGTTCTTTAGAGAGAAAGAAAATATTAAAGGTCAGCAACTCAGATCTACATAAAGAAAGGAAGAGCACTAAAGAAGGAATAAGTGGAGATTTAAAAAAAGGTGTTTTTTAAATTCTTATTCTTAATTAACCTAACAGATAACAGCTTTTTCGAAATAATAATAGCAATAATGTATTCTATTATGTATACTTAGGTATTTATCACATATATTTATACATAAATACATATATTTATATGTGCTTACATAAGTGAAATGAATAACAGAAATGATATGAGACTAGAGGAAGGAATTTGGATTATTTTGTTATTATAAGGTTCTCACACTACTCGTGAAGTGGAATAGTGTTATTTGACAGTTAAATTGTATTAGTTGTAAATGTATATTGTAAACTTTAGAGCAACCGCTAACAAAAGTTTAAAAAAGAAATATAACTGATAGAAAGGAGAGAAAATGAAATCATATAAATTGCTCAACTAAAAACACAAAGGGCATAGAAGTAGGGGAAGACAAGAATAGAAACAAAGAATAAGGGCAATAAATAGAAAATAATAATGAATATGGTAGATATTAATCTAACTATACCAATAATCACTTTGTATGCCAATGATCTAAATGTATGAATTAAAAGACAGATTGTCAGAGTGGATCGAAAAAACATGACCCAACTATATGTTGTCTACAAGAAACTCACTATAAATGTAAAGACACATATGGATTAAAAGTGCATGGATAGAGAAAAATATGGCATACTAACAATAATCAAAAGAAAGCAAGAGTAGCTATATTAATTTTAGACAGAGCAGACATCAAAGTAAGAAAATTTATCAAGGTAAAGAAGGGCATTACACAATGATTAAGGGGTCAATTCTCTAAGAAGACAAAATTTTTTGACATGTATATATTTTAAGAACAGAGCATCAAACCACAAGGGGCCAAAACTGATAGAACTGCAAGAGGAAAATAGATGAATCTACTATTATAGCTGGGAATTTCAACACCCCTCCTAGAAATGAACAGATTCAGCAGGCAGAATCAGTAAGGACATAGTCGAACTCAACAACATCATCGGTCAACTGGATATAATTGACATCTATTGAGTACTTCATCCAACAACAACAGAATACACATTTTTATTAACTTTACATGGAACATTCACCAAGATAGACCACATTTGGGCTATAAATGTACTTTAACAAATTTTTTAAAAAGTAGAGATCATATGTCTGCTCTCAGATCACAGTGGAATTTAACTAAAAATTAATAACAGAATGATAACTGGAAAATTCCAACAAATGTGGAGATTAAATTACACTCTGCTAAATAACTTAGCGGTCAAAGATGAAATCTCAAGAGAAATTTAAAAATATATTTTTAAAAAATGAAATGAAAATATATCAAAATTTGTGAGATACAGCAAAAGTAGCACCTAAAGGAGAATTTACAGCATTGAATGCCCATATTAGAAGAGAGAAAAGATAGAAAATCGGTAACTGACATTTCCACCTTAGGAAACTAGAAAAAGATGAGCAGTGAAAATCCAAAGTAAGCAGGAGAAAAAGGTATAAGATCTGTGTCTAAATTAATTATTTTTGCATGTAGATGTCCAGTTGTTCCAGCATCATTTGTTGTAAAGACTATCTTTGCTCCATTATATTGCCTTTGTTTTTTTAGTCAAGGATCAGTTGACTCTATTTATGCATGTCTATCTCATTTCTCTCTATTCTATTACATTGATCAATTTGTCTATTCATTTGCCAATACCATACTCTCTTGATTATTACAACTTTATAGCTAAGTCTTGAAGTCGGGTAGTGTCAATCCTTCAACTTTGTTCTTTGATATTGCGTTGGCTGTCTTGGGTCTTTGCCTTGCTGTATAAACTTTAGAATCAGTTTGTTGATATCTACAAAATAACTTGCTAGGATTTTTATTGAGGTTGCATTGAATCTATAAACGAAGTTGAAAAGAAATAATATCTTAACAATTTTGATTCACCGTATTCATGAACATGAAATAGCTCTCCATTTATTTCCTTGTTTGATTTCATTCATCAGAGTTTTATAGTTTTTCTAATATAGATCTCGTACATGTAATGATGGACACATGCCATTACACATTTTCCAAACACGTAGTATATACTACACGAAGAGCAAAAGTTAAGGTAAATTATAAACTTTGGGTAATTATGAAGTGTCAATATAGGCCCATCCTTAGTAAAAAATCTGGCAAGTGATGTTGATAATGGGGAAACCATACATGTATGAGGGCAGGGAGTATATAGAAAATCTTTGCATTTACATCTCAAGTTTGTTGTAAACCTAAAACTGCTCCCCCAAAAAGTGTTTATTTTTTAAAAAGTGCATTACTGAATTTGTGGTTTTACCACAGTTACAATAAAAACAAGGGTTGGAAAAAAGCTAGATATTCAAGATTGGAATTTCATTTTAATTTTTCCATAACATAATGAAGAATCAATTATTCAATATTCAGTCATTCATTTGTAAGCAATTGATTTTCAAAGGCTTGTTTTATTGAATTGCTTCAAGTATTTATAAAATTATTATAGTTTTAAAGTTCAGTCCTTTCTTCAATTTGATTTCTTTGTGAAAACATATCTGTAATCTATCACAAATCAATGTCTTTGCCCAATATTTTTTCAGTGCACTATTAGGGGGAAACAATAACTAATTCAGTGCAGCCGTTTATCATTTCACTACCCATCCACCTCTGGCTGATCAAGCACTGCTGGAAAAAATAACAAAGTCATGCAGATAAGTATCACTGGGAAGGCGTGGACTCCAATCTCTTCTGTACAATCAGTGTTGTGAAGTGATCCTAGGTTCACTGAGTCACTCATCTAATAGCTGTTTCCTGAGTGCCTACTATCTGACAAGCACTCTGCTAGAATGCTATTAGGAACACAGACGTTCACAAGAATATAATAGTTTCTCCTTTCATAGCGGTTGTCATCTAGTTTATTGAATGAGAAAGATGCAAAACAAATAATCACACTGATATGTGTAAAGTAGCAACAGTGACACATATTATGGAGGAATGGTAGAGGAGGATGATAACTGTTAAAGAGAAAATTCATCAAATACATGGAAATCAGGGAAGATTACCCCAAGGAACACTGCCACTGTCTCAATTTTCCATAGTAGTTATCTCAAACTTCTTATAATTTTTACAATCTCTCTTAGACTTTACTCTTTATAAAGACAACATAAAGCATAAGAAGGAAACTCAAATAGCTATCTACTACAAAATTCACAAACTTGTGTTTGGTATATTTTTAGTTCCTATGATACTGAAAAAGAATGTCCTTTTTTATTTAAATCTAATCTTGTCCAGTTCTCTCACACATCTCATATTTTTCTTATGATCTTTATTTTCTACTTTCAAAAATTCAGTTTAATTAACATATGATAAATTGAACATTCAAAGACTACAATTTGATGTTTTGACCTGCAAAGTCTTCACCACAATCTAGATTGAAAAAACGCATGTATTACCCTTAATAGTTTCCTTGAACTCCTTTGTAATCTCCCCTTTCCGTCTCTCCTGGGATTACATCTTTCCTATGTTGATAGCCCCAGGCGACCATTGATGTGTTTTCTACCCTTTTAAGTTAATTTACATTTCCTTGAATTTTATGGAAATTGAATCACACAGTATTAAGTCTTCTTAGTTATTTTTTTTTTATCCAGTATAATTAATTCGAGTTTCATAAATGTTGCTAGGAACATTCCTGCAGAAGTTTTTGTTCGACTACAAGCTGACCTCAGAAATATTGTGGGTTCAGATTCAGACTACTGCAATAAAGTTAATATTGCAATAAAGCAAGTCACATAGATATTTTTGTTTCCCAGTACATATAAAAGTTATGCTTACAATATATTATAGTCTATTAAGTGTGCAATAGCATTATGTCTGAAAGCATGTACATACCTTAATTAAAAAATATTTTTAAAAAAATGCTAATTGTATCTGAGCCTTCAACAAATCTTAATGTTTTTGCTGTGGAGGGTCTTGCCTCGATGTTGATGGCTGCTGACTGACTTCAGTGCTGCTGAAGGTTGGAGTGATGATGGCATTTTCTTGAAATAAGGTAACAAGGAAGTTAACTACATCGATTGACTCTTCCTTTCATGAACAATTTTCTGTAGCCCACAGTGCTGTTTGATAACATTTTACCCACAGCAGAACTTCTTTCAAAATCGAGGTCCTCTCAAACCCTAGCACTGATCTATCTCCTAAGTTTATATAATATTCTAAATCCTTTGTTGTCATTTCTACAGTCTTCACAGCATCTTTACCAGGAATAGATTCCATCTCAAAAAACCACTTTCTTTGCTCATTCAAGAGAAGCAACTCCACATCCATTAAAGTTTTATTGTGAGATTGCAACGATTCAGTCACATCTTCAAGCTCCACTTCTAATTCTAGTTCTCTTGCTATTTCTTCAAGCTCCACTTCTAATTCTAGTTCTCTTGCTATTTCCTCAACATCTGCAGTTTCTTCCTCTACTGAAGTCTCAAAACCCTCAAAGTCATTCATGAGGGTTGGAATCAACTCCTCCCAAACTCCTGTTAATATTGATATTTCGACCCATGTCTATGAATCATGAATGTTTTTAATGGCATCGAGAATGGCGAATCCTTTCCAGAAGATTTTCATTTTACTTTGCCCAGATCCATCAGAGGTATCACTATCTGTGGCAGTTATGGCCTTACAAAATGTATTTCTTAAATAATAAGACTTGAAAGTCGAAATTACTCCTTGATTCATGGGCTGCAGAATGGATGTTGTGTTAGTAGGCATGAAAACAACATTAATCTTTTACATCTCCATCAGAGCTCTTGGGTGACCAGGTGCATTGTCAGTGGGCAATCATATTTTTAAAGATTTTTTTTTTTTTTCCTGAGCAGTAGGTCTCAACAGTGGGCTTAAAATATTTAGTAAACCATCTTGTAAACAAATGTGCTGTCATCCAGGCTTTGTTGTTCCATTTCTAAAGCATAGGTAGAGTAGATTTAGCATAATTCTTAAGGGGCCTAGGATTTTCAGAATGGTAAATGAGCACTGGCTTCAACTTAAAAGTCACCAGCTGCATTTGCCCCTAAGAAGAGAGTCCGCCTGTTTTTTTGAAGCTTTTAAGTCATCCATTCACTTTCCTTTCTAGCTATGAAAGTCCCAGATGGGAGTTTCTTCCAATAATAAGGCTGTTTTGTCTGCATTGAAAATCTGTTATTTAATGTAGCAAACTTCATTAATTATGTTAGGGCAATTATCTTTGGATAACTTGATCAGCACTTGCTACTTCACCTTGCAACTTTTATGGGAGAGATGGATTCTTTCCTTAAACCTTATGAACCAAATCTGCTAGCTTTAAACTTTTCTTACACAGCTTGTTCACCTCTTTCATCCTTCTTAGAATTGAAGAGAGTTAGAGTCTTGCCCTGGTGGAACAAGCTTTGGCTTAAGGGAATGTTGTGGCCGGTGTGATCTTCTATTCAAACCACTGAGGCTTTCTCCATATCAACAATAACACTGTTTCACTTTCTAATCATTCATGTGTTCACTGGAATAGCACTTTTAATTTCCTTGAAGACCTTTTCCTTTCCTTTAAGACCTTTTCCTTTCCTTTAAGACCTTTTCCTTTGTATTCACAACTTGGCTAACTGGTACAAAAGGCCAGGCTCTTGGCCTGTCTTGGCTTTTCACATAACTTCTTCCCCAAGCTTAATGTTTTTAAGTGTTTGATTTAAAGGGAGAGACATGCGACTCTTTGCGTGAACACTTAGGGACAATTGTAGGGTTATTAATTGGCTTATTTTCAATATTGTGTGTCTCAGGGAAAAGGGAAGCCAGAGAAGAAGGGGAGAGATGGGAGAATGGCTGATAGGTGGAGCACACAGATATTTATTGGTTAAGTTACAGTCTTATATGGGTGTAGTTCATGCAACTCCAAGCAATTACAATGCTAACATCAAAGATCACTGATCACAGATCACTATAACAAATATAATAATAATGAAAAACTTTGAAATGTTGAAAGAAGTACCAAAATGTATTGCAGAGATGTGAAGAGAGCAAATCTGTTGGGAAAATGGTGTGGATAGACTTGCTCGACACTGAGTTGCCACAAACCTCCAACTTGTAAAAAAACACAATATCTGCAAAGTGTAATAAAGTGAAGTGCAACAAAACAAGGTATAACTGTATGTGCTTTTTTTTTTCTCTTGGGCAAATATCCAGAGGTAGAATGGCTAGATTATATAAATAGGTGTATGTTTATTTTTTACAGAAACTCCCAAACTGTTTTCCAATATAGTTCCACCATTTTATATACCCACCAGTAAGATATGTGTTCTCGTAACTCTACATCCTTGCCAACACTTGGTATGGTCATGTCTTCAATATCAGTCTTTCTGATAAGTTTATAATTGTATTTCTTGAAGGTTTTAATTTTTGTTTCCCTAATAATAGTGAGCATCTTTTCTTGAGTTTGTTATCTATACATCTTCTTTGATGAATTATCTGATCAAATATTTTGCCCAGTTTTTTATTGGGTTGTTTGATTTCTTATTATTGACTTTTGAGAGTTCTTTTATATTCATATATATGTATATTCTTTATATTTTTTCCCAGTCTATGGCTTGTCCATTTTATTCTCTAATTAGTGTATTTTGTACAGTAAGAGTTTTTAATTTGATGAAGACCAGTTTGTCATTTTTTCTTTCTGGATCATGCGTTTGCTGCTGTATCCTAGAAATCTTTGCTTAACCCAAGGTAACATATATTTTCTCATGTCTTCTCCTGGAAGCTTTGCAGTTTTAGGTACTATGTTTAAGTCAATGACATTTGAGTTAATTTTTGCATAAAATAAAAAATACAGGTAAAATTTCTTCTTTCTTTCTTGCATATGGATGTCCAATGGATTAAACACAGACTTTGTTAAAAAGACTAGCCTTTCTCCACTGAACTGTTTTTGCATTAAATTTTGGACATGCTTAGTTTGTAATACCTGTATGATATTCAAGGGATATGACCGGTCAGTAGCTGAGTTTAGAGTTTCAAGAGAAGAGAGAGTACATGTTTGGGAAATTTTATCATATAGGTAATTAGTAATTGAATCTATGAGAATATATAACATAATCAAAGAGGAATATGTGCAATGAAAAAAGAGGGAGAGAGTGAGAAGAGCAGAGAGGCAGAAGGAGAATTAAGAAAGCTTCATTTTTTAAAACTTGTGACTTATTTGTTATTGTGCAATATATAAACTATTGGGATCTTTTACCGTTTTTTAGTTTTAACTTTTTATTTTAAGGTAATTGTAGATTCGTATGCAGTCATAAGTAATGATATAAAGAGAGCACATATACATTTTATTCAGTTTCCACCGACAATAATATAAGTGCAATCTTATCCAGTATCACAGCCAAGATACTGATATTGCTACAGTCAAGATATAGAACACATTCATCACCACAAAGATCCCTCATGCTGTCTTTTTATAGCCATACCCATGTTCTCCCATCCACATCCACTCCTTAACCCTTGGCAACCAATAATCTGTTTGCATTTTATAATGTTCACATTTCAAGAATTTTATTTAAATGGAATTATATAGCTATATAATTGTTGGGATTTTTTTTTTTTACTTAGCATAATTCTCCGGAGATTCATACAGGTTATTGCAGGGACTGATAATTTCTTCATTTTTATTGCTGAATTATATTTCATGATATGGATGTATCACAGTTTGTTTAACTATTTACCCATTGATGTACACATGGGTTTTTTCCAGATTTAGGATATTATAAATAAAACTGATAGAAACATTCATGTACAGGACTTTGTGTGAACATAATTTTCATTTCTCTGGGATAAATGCCCAGGGGTGCAATTGCTGGTTGTGTGGTAGTTATATGTTCAGTTTTTTAAGAATCAAGAAATCTTGATATTAAAAGAGAAAGGGGAAAGTTTTCAGAGTTAGAGGGTGCTTACTATAATAATTCTGATAGAAAAATACTTTCTCAAAGTTTTGCGCTATTTATAATATATTGCTTAGATGAGACACAGTTTAAGTTTTATTTTTATTAACAACATTTACTATCACTTTCTTAAGTCTAGTCAATCAACAAAACAATCAATCAAGCCTTGCTTTCATAACATTTGCCAGTCTCCAAGGTGTAAGTACTCCCACTGTTACCTATTTCAGGCTACTAATTTGATATCACTGAAAGTAGAGTTGGGAAGAAATACACATCAGCACATCATTATCTAATATTTCCATTATGCAAATACAATAAACATAACCTCAAGAGCATAGGTAATAGTAAAATACAGCAAGATACTTACAAAGTGATTATTTTGAGTATTCGTTGCTTTATTTATTAACAATAAGTTTATATAATTCAATTTTATAATTATAAAATTATATATGAAAACTAAATGTGAAAACTAACTTGCAAAGTTCCAAAAAAATTAACAGTCAGCTCTCAAGAACTTGTAAGAGTTCAGAAAACCACTTAATATTTTTCTCCTCTTGAGCCTCACTAATTTTCTTCCATATTTTCTATGTGTTCAAGTCCAATTACCTAAATATACAATATTTAATTTTTCCACAATTTTATCTCTTAAAACAGATACTACTTCAATAATATCATTGGGAACTGTTCCTTTAAAAATATTATAATACTTGTTTTTTTCCTGATAATATGACTAATACATAATCATTATAGAAAATTTAGAAATATAGAGAGGAATATAATAATCACCAATAATTGTATTACCTCTACAATGATAATTTTTAAGGTGCAGGGGATTTTATGCTGTACCTAGCCTTAGCTACAGAGAACTAAATAATAATTTGATGTTTGATCATTTCTTTCTTAGCCTAAAACTTTATTCCCCACATATTTCTTTCCAATAGTACTGAAATTAAATTTGCAGCATCATCTTGTTTATCTCTGTGCATTGGAATACTTAGTCTAAATAAGTTATGACAATTATGACAATTCTATTTTCATCTTCCAAGTCTCCTTTGTGACTAGGGGTGACCGAATGACACGTATCAAGCCAATGAGTCTAATGAGTAGAGAGGGAGATATTGTTCTGGGAAAGCTTTTACTTTTCTAATAAGAGCCAATAGATGTATAAAGTAAATGCCTCCATTTTCCTGCCTTAAACATGAATGTCTGGAGCTCTCCCAGACACCTAGAATAGATGGGATGACAAACACGAAGAAAAAGATGAAGAGAATTTCAGAAATGCCAACCTTGACAGCTTCGAGCTACTGAATTGAAGCCAGAAGCTTCTATCTCCAGAATTCTTTTTAAGAGAGAAGAAAAAATCTGATACGTTTAATACACTATTAATAAGCTATTCCTACTTGATATGCCTGCCTCCCTTACTGCCTGCCTTCCCTTTTTATAGCCTCAGCTCCAGTCATACTGAGCAACACATGGGTGCCTCTGACCAGGATGTACTTTTCTCCTTGATTACCTGCTTTCAGAATAAGATAAAGTATAATTATCTATGTAACTATTTTAACTCTTCATTCAATCATCTGTCCCTGTAGCATTGAAAATGCCTTTTCTCTTTGGTCCATATTGTACCTTGTATGTGTCTGTATCACAGCACTTATCGCATCTACATTTATTTGTATGTGCATCTCTCTGAGCTTCTTATAGCACAGTGTTTCTCAACTTCTTTTCATTATCGTCCTCCTAAGAAGACTTTCTGCACATTTTTCCCTTAACTGTCCCTTACCCCCATGTTATTTTGATACCATCAATGTACTCTATATCTGTTTATGCAATGTATACATATCTGTGCTTTATACATAAAAAAGAGTAAGATTAATTCACCCTCCGCAACAACCAAATTTTGTCCATTTGGGGACAATATTACCCCTGTTGAGAATGCATGTTATATAGTACAATACCCGATTTTATTAGGCATTTTGTAGACATTTGTTGAATTAAGTAATCTTGACTTTTTGGTACTGAACACAAATGCTCTATCTGCATAGCGCAAAACAGATGAAAGCATAAAAAACTTTTCTGATTCATTTTTGCAGCCTGATCCTGAGCTCCACTTCTCCCTTCCATCTGTCTGAGTTTGCTGTTTCAGTTAAGATTATTTTTGTTTAGAATCACAGTAGCCAGACTCCAAATGGCCAAAGCAAAAAGGGTATTTTCGTAATAAAAAAGATCGGGTATTCAAAATTTAACTTCACACATAGCTTGATCTAGAGCCTCAAAAAGTATTAGCAATACCACATTCTCTTAGTCTTTCAGGTCTACTCTGTTCTTTAACTTTATTTGACTTCTTCTCAGACTTGCCCTTCCTGACTGTAAAATGGCTTCTACTGGCCATTTTATTGGATTATATTATTCTAGATTTCTCTTCCAGAGGCAAGAGTAGGAGTATTTGTTCTAACAGGGAAAATCATATTGCATTTCATTTTATTGCTTGGGGCATGTGCTAACCCCTGGACCAACCCCCATAGCCTAGGAGTGCAAGACAGCCCTGGACTTCATTGCTATATTCTGGCACAGGCTGGGGATTGTGAAGAAGGACTGTTGAATAGTAAGAAAAGTCTGTTAAGTAAGAAACTGAACTTTTCAGAGGTACTGGGATAGAACAATACCAAATGAGGATAATTTCAACTGGGCAGTGTTATGGGCTGAATTTTAACTCCTCCTACCCCAAATTCATATGTTAAAGTCCTCACTTCCACTATCTTAAAAGATAATTGTATTTGGAGATAGGACCTTTAAAGAGATAATTAAGATAAAATAAAATCATATGGATGGAACCTAATCCTATATGACTGTCGTCCTTATAAAAAGAGATTAGGACAAAAACACACACAGAGGAAAGACCATGTGAGGACACAGGGAGAAGACTCTCGTCCATAAACCAAGGACAGAGGACTTAGAAGAAACCAACCCTGCTAGCATCTTGATCTCAGACATCTAGCCTCCAGTGTTGTGAGAAAACAAAATTTTGTTGTTTAAGCCACTCAATCTATGGTACTTGGTTATGGTGGCCCCGGCAAACTAATATATAGCTGAGTATCTTCAAAGAGAGAGACAGCATGCTCCCTGACTGCAGAATTAATTTTGCCCTTTAGTATCTGTGAAAACAAGAGATGTTAACAGCTCTTGGCTAAGGGAGGTTATTGTACTGGGATATGTTCTCAATTTTTGCTCCAAGATACATTCTCTGCAAAGACAAATTGACATTTAAGGCCTTTTCTAAGATGAATTGTTATGATGAATTTCGACACCTCAACTCACTTAAATTGGGTCCCTTAAATACTGCCAAAGTGGAGATTATTTTTGGTCAGCTTTTCTTTTAGACTCCCCCAAGGGTCCAACACTGTGCTTTGAAAAGTAGGTATAACTGCCAGGTTTAAGGGCAAGGCCAATAGTCCAATGGCTGCGAAGGGATGAAGGGATTCTCTATTCCTTAACATTCAAAGTAGAGGCAGAACAGAGTCTCTTGCAAAATGCTAGAAATTGTCTTTTATGAAGGCCTTCTTTATTGTGTGTGCTTATTGAAATCTGCATTTGTATGCCTCTTTTATGAACTGGTTTTTTTCAGGCAGTGTGACTGGTTGTTAAAGGCGCTGCCTTGGTGTGAAATACACCTTGGTTTATGACCTCATTTGACACTACTCATTTGTGCAACTGGTTAAGAAAGTTGCTTAAACTCTGTAGTCTCTTTTATTCATCTCTAAAATTGAGATCCTAACAGAACTCACCTCACAAAGCTTCTGTAATGATTAAATGCGATAACACTTACAAAGTATCCAGCGGAATACTGGGTTTATTTGAAGGGCTTTATGGTGCTTGTATGCTTGGGCTAGTATTAAATGGTAATTGATAATAGTAGCATAACGTACCATAGACCATTTAAATCACAGTAGTGAAAGAAAGTGAGTTTTTTTTTGTTTTGTTTTGTTTTTTTTTTAAATTTAGCAAGCACCATTCCAAAGGAACACAGAGAAGGATGCTCATCGAGCATAAATTTACAGCCAGGAGTGTACCCTACTGTCAAGTATGAAAACAATCAACTTGTTATTTCAAGGATGGAGCCAAATGATGCTAAAATACACCCATGCTTGACATAACGTTGGTTGATTTGGATTTGTTTGCTCTCTTTATTAGTAACTGGTTATATTTTTCCTGAATACCAATTTATTAATTAATATCCCTGAAATTCAGGAATAATTTCCTATGGACTCTGACCTACCCTCCTGCCGCCTTTAATCTCTTCTGTAGTGGAGTCTTGTGGTGAAGGTTTTAGTCTTCTTTCCACCAGTTTTCAGGTCTGGAACAACTTTCTGCTGTACTTTCCTGCTATTTTTTGCTTTTCAAAGCTCACGGAGAAACCCAATTAAATTTCATTGTCTTTTAGTCTTGAATAATAAGTAAAAGAAAGATAAGAAATTGGCACTAGTAACTGTAGTCTTAGTAAGCAAAACTTTGGGGAATATATAAAATATCATTTAATTGAATGAATTTGTCTAATGTCATGAATATTTTATGTCACTTATTTCAAGTTAAGGCTTTTTATGTATTGATTTTGTGTAGCTATTTTAAATAAAGGGATTATATGACATGATATAGACATATAAAAAGATATTTCTTTATTAAACATTATACAGGCACACATTATCTCTCTATGTATGTACATATACATTCACAAATATATACATCCTGAATTAGAAAAATGAGCATAATATATTTTTATGAATCTTTTTGAGTATTCAATGTGAAAATTAAAGTTGTGAGATCATCCACATATGCTTTAATACATGTCGTTGCTGATAAACAGTTCGTTACATATAAAAGTGAATTTCTGGGATGAGATATTGTACAGGAGGGAATCCAAAGTGGGAAGTAGAAGAAATTTTCTCCAATTAGCTACCATATATAAATAAGTTCGTGACAAATTTTTTGCTTTTCTAGGCCTCAGTTTTCTCGTCTTTATAAAACAAGTCTGGGGAATAAAGAGTTTGCTAGGTAATATGTGAGGATATTTTTCTTCTAATGTTCAAAGATTCTATCTTTGGAATTCAGTGAACGTGTTGATGTGCAATGACAGGTCACGTGACTGGTGGATAGTGGGAGGATGGAGGAGATAAAGGAGGCATTAGAATTAGGTGCATAAATGAGTGTGGCTATGTCGAAAGCACATAGGTCTTAGAATTTAGTGTATCTAAGTTATAATCCAGGCTATGAATTTAGGAGGAATCACTTGATTTGATTTCTGCAACTTACTTTTTAAAACATCTGTAATCTGACCATTTCCAGTGACGTACTTCCCACCTCATTCCAACCTCAGTAGTCATTGCATCTCTCAGTAGTTGAGATAACTAGATAATGTGGTGAAAACAGAGACTAAGCTGGCTCACAGATGCATTGGAAATATTTCTTGTCCTGTATCTTTTTTTTCTCTGTTCCAAAGTTTTGGTGCCCTGTGTAATACAGCATGGTAGTTCAGAAAGAGAGCTATGGAGTCTTTCACTCTTATAAATATGTGATGTGACTGGACGTTTTATTTAAGCAAACTTTGCCTCATTTCCCTTACTTTTAAGGTCGCCATGATTATAGTACCACCTCCCAAGATTGTCCTAAGGAGGAAATGAATTAAAGCATGAGGAGCTTGAAAGAATGCCTAGTATATCTTAAATGCTTAATAAATGTTAGCTATTACTGTGTTCATCTATACCCATTCTATGTCCATAATATGTCCATTTCTAACTTGAGAGCCTAATTATTAAGCCAAGATGATTCAATATTTCCTTTCTAAATCTGAGAATAAACACCATGCAATGTCGTCTTTCTTCTTTCTCTCTTCCTTTTTCCCTCCCTCACCACCCCTCTCTCCTCTCTCTTTCTGTTTTGGCCTGAGCCTGCTGTGTCTTTTCTTCTCATGGGGAAAGGTGACTGGGATTTTTTAAGTGTCTTTGTTGAGAAGAAGCTTCCCTTGTGTAGGATCTGAACTTAAACCAATAGTCAGGTAATTTGGTCAGTGCCACGATATTGCCTTGGACACCCGAACATTTGTGCCTGATATTGTATACATTACAGGACATTTTCATGCCCCTATAATCCAAAAAGAGACCCAAATATTTGGATAAGGCACATATGCCATTGTCTTTGGTTTTAAGCTAGGACACATTTGTGTCACACCCTCTGGAGATCTCCTCCTTAATCTTCCAAGAATTCTGATCCAAGTAAGGAAAGAGAAGGAAGTAGCACAATGAGATAGAGATAGAGATTGAAAGGGAGACATGACTAAAGGGTTAAGATGGATAGTTTCTAAGACTGCCTGGAGGAAAACAAACAAAATAACCACACTGATCACATAAGTAATTTCCTATTATTTTGACAATTTCATTATGTTTCTGGCAATTTTGATTTTTTCCTGAGGACGATAAAGGGGTATGGACTTGATCCTCCCATCATCCCTTCTCTTAATGCTACAATTCTTTAATTTATTGCATCATCTTTTATACTATGAACGTGTAGGATGCATATTATATAATATCACCTACTCTACTCTTACCTCACAGAAGGTCAAATGTATGTCTCATGCATCTCATATGCTTAGATATCCCTGGCACACTGACATGTTTATGAAGATGCTAATTCATGTTTATTGAGTAATCCACTGGATGAAAATTATGTAAAGGGCTCATGAAACCCTATATAAGCATATGTTTTTAAACCAGATTAAATACTGATTATTTTCTATTTTTGTTCTTTCCTCAGTGTCAAACATTCAGAAATCTATGTTTTAAGGGGATTATTTTTTTACATTCATGCAACACAATAGTTTCCTTGCTTCAGTTTTTCTACATAGAAATTTTCAGAGCATTCTAATAATAAATCTTTTGAAAGGTTTTGACCATAATGGCTTTTCAAAGCTTCCACACAAAGAAACTCAGTTAAGACCAGGCCATAAATAAGACCTCAGTGCTGAAGCAGGGGAAGGCCCTGTATATCTAAACTCATTAAATGAATCATTTATTTTGCTACTCATCTGTCATGTTTTGAAGGTCACATAACAATGCTTATTTCTTACGGCCCATCGGCAAGCTGTAGAATCGGAGGCTGAACCAAGTCCTTGAGTCAAATACTTGAGATGGGTAATTGTATTTTCAAAACTAATACCTGCAGTTATGTTCACTGGGCAAAATCGAATCTCTTGCCTTGGGAGGGCACAGCATGCCTGCAAGGGCAGGAAAAGGATTTCTCCACATTGCATCCCACCTCCGAATAGTTAGGTCATATTGAAATATTTTTGAAATGCGGTCAGCTTTTTTGTCTCTCCAAATATAAGACCAGGGGATTTTTACAAGTTGAGGTGGCATAACCATGTAGAAAGGGTATGTCTGTGAAGCAGATGTGTCTTCTAGGTTTGAAACTCTATGTGGCCACTTACATACGGTCTGTCATTAGACAAGTTGCTTGACCTCTCTCCGAACCTCCTTTTCCTTACATATAAACTAAGGCTAATTCACTGTCCTATGAGGTGACTGGGAAGATTTGGTGATTTAGCACATGTAAAGTGATTTCCACAGTGACTGATGCATAGTAGATACTCAGTGTCATTAATATTCAGCATTCTCCTATTCTCTCTTACAGCTGGAGTCACTCAGAGTTGGAGTCATCCCCAGAGCTATGCAGGAGAGCCTCTGGCAATTCTGGAAGATTGCTGTTCACATCGCTATATGTTCTATTTATTATTTCACACTTTTGTTAAACTTTCATTTATTAAGTTTTAACTTACATAAGGTAAAGTGCACAAATCCCATGTGTTCAGCTCAATGGATTAACATATACCCACATAACTACCACCTCGATCAAGATGTAGGCTATTTCCAACACCCAGGAGGTTTCCTTATATCATTTTCTAGTCGATTACACCAAGGACCAGATGCAAAGCATGCAGCTTACAGTCCAAAATGAGAACATGGGTTTCCCCCTTGTTCCAAAAGTATTAAGAATTTCAAGGCAGTGAGAGGAGACCACTAAATTAAATACAAAACCTTTCTAAGTATGGAACTTTACGAGACGTGTACCCATGAAGCTTGTCTTGGTTAGACTCTCCAACACCAGAGCTAACTGCTATTTCAGCTGTTCTTGAACTTTATATAAACGGAATTATATAGTACATATTCATTTGTGTCTGGCTGTTTTATCTCTCAACATAATATCTGTAAGATTCACCCATGATGTTGTATGGCTTAGTAGGTTTTTTCCCTTGCTGTGTATGTTCCATTGTATAAAGAAATACTCCAATTTACTTATCTATTCTCTTGTTGATGGATATTTGAGTTATTTCCAGTTTGGAGTTGTTGTAAATAAGTGGACATATGCACTCATTTCTCTTTGGCATATGTTTAGAAATGAAATTGATGAGTTATGGGTAAAACACTTCAATAGGAACTTCATGTGAAATAATTATACATCGGGGAAATGCAAATTAAAACCACAGTGAAATCCCAGTAAACACTCCAGAATTGCTAAAATTAAAGAAACTGAAAAGTTCATATGTTGGTGAGAATGTGGAAGAATTGGAATACTCATACGTGCTAGAGGGAGCGTAAATTGGTTTAATTGCTTTGGAAAAGTTTGGGACGGTATTTGCCTAAGCTAAACATATACCTGACTTATAACCCAGCAGTGCCATTCCTGGATATATTTATTTTCTACCTTCTGAAGTCATATTGAAGAAACATCTAAAATAAATTTCAACCTGATTCTTGCTTTATTAAGATACTGCAGTGGCCATTGCAGCAGATGTCAGTCATACGTAAGTTGCTGGTTATGATAACTAGGTGTTTTATATATCTGCTTAAAAGCTCCTATTACATTATTCCCATTCCCTACTTGTAGGCAAGAGTTAGATCAAAGCAAGGGAGCCTTGATGGGATATCAAAAGGTTGTCGCTAAAAACCATCTTTTATTTCCCATTTTTTTTATAACTTATTAGTGAAGGAAAATGGTAATAAGACACGTAGGCACTTGATGTTTTGTGAGGTGAATGTTAATGGGCCTCAGATCCATCCATGTGAAACATGAGTGCAAGCTGACCCATAGAATGTGTTCGGAGAGGTACCCATCACAAATGTGACGTTTTAGTGCAGTAGGCTCAGTCTCACCCACTTCCTCAGCTCACTGGTTTCCAGACACTCGCCCATGAAATGTCCTGGTTTCCTGAGGAAATTGTAGAAAAGTCATATTCCCTGGCATAGTCCCTGCTTCAGCAGATCTGGATTAGGACCCGGGATCTATTTTTTTCAGAAGCTCTTCTGGATTCAGCAACCATGCCTGGCTGAGGCAGAGCATGTAAGAATAACAGTTGTTAGAACTGTAGACCTTTGCTGAACCTCTGCCATTTCAGCTGGAACACAGACACTCAGCTGAGTTTTCACCAACTCCCTCCCCAGATGGCTCTACCATTTTCTTAATCTCTCTGAAAGCCAAAAATTAAAATTAAATTAAGAATAGACTAACGTCACCAGTCATCTAACAAGAGTATAATTCATCTCCTTTGGCAGGACGCGTTTGCTATATAAATCCTTCTTGAATAATAAGTGCCTAAACTCTTAAGGTAATCACCTTGCCCTTGGCCCTCTCAGGTGTCTTTGACAGAGCCAGCCTCTGTAGCTGAGCCAGGTAACAATTACTACCATTCATTGAACTTTTACTATTAAACATTTACTATGGCCTCGTCTCTTTGTACATATACTATCTCATTTAATTCTCACAACAACTTCTGTGAGCTTGGTATTATGCTTATTTTATAAGAGAGCAGACAAAGAACAGTGAGATAACTTGCCTAATTAATATTCTAATAAATAGTTAGAAGGCCGTAGCACTACAAAACTCTTGCAGCCTGCAGTGGGTGTACTTGGGGTTACTAAGGAGAAACTGGGATTTGACCACAAGTCTTTCTGACTTTCTTGATGACACTTAGTATCCAGCCTTCCGCTTCTTTGCCTCCTTGCCCAAACATTTAGGTAACAACATGTATTGTATTAGAACATGGCTTTTTGTTAATCATATTATAAATGGTGGACTTGGAGTTCTGGGACCCCAAAGTAAAGGGTTTTTACTCTCTATTGTAGAGCAGATCTGTTTTCTACCAGGCACATAGAAGTACAGGGCTCAGGGGTTGTTTCATAATGAAGCCCCGTAGCAGTCTGTGCATAAATGCAATTGCTCTTCGTTAGGTTTTCCTGATGCCCACAGTAGTTTGACCTAAATGAATGGATAATTACTCAGCCTGTTACAAACATTCAGATCCACTTGGTGATCCCTTTATTAAGTGAAACAGGCCCTTTATTCCTTTTCTGATACTGCCTGTTAATAGAATAATCTCAAAGCTATTAGCATTTAAAGAGGAATTAGACAAAGATGTCCTGAATTGTCCCTTCTACTGGCTCTTGGTGCTCATGGGACCCTTGCTTTAGCTAATTAGCCTGAAATGAATATTAAGTGCATTGATCTCTATCAAGCACATCCTGGAAGGAAAGCTTTTGTGAAAGTCATTTCAGTTGCAGATTTAGGTTGCCCATACAAAGTATCCAACCCCAAACAATAGGCATTGGGAACTTCATAGAATTCAAACAAAAAACAAAACCAAAAAAAATCCCACAAAAGGTAATTGAAAGGGCTCTTACATTTCTTGAAATGCCCTTGCTTACTTCTCAAACTCACATGGTTTAGTTTTATTTCCATGGAAACCAGAGAAAAAAGTATAACATTCCTTTCTCTCTTTTCCTGCCCACCCCCAGAAAGCTTATAAAAATTGTGCCTCATGTAGCATGGGGACTAAGTGTTCTGCTCTTGAAATACACAGACCTGGGTTCAGATCCTGACTCTAAAATTCTTTAACATATTCCCTATTGCCATTGGATTGTGAAATGAACAGAGTAAATTAATTAAACATATATTGGTTATTATTAATAAAAATAAAGATTGGGCCATGGCATCAAAAAATAACAAGATTCTAACTATTGCCAGTTAAATGTCAAGTTACCAGAGGTGAGAAGAGAGTCTTGTGAGATGTGGCAGTGTGAATAAATATTAAAGTTTGGTGACAGTAAAGACCTATAATGCATCCATGTTGTGTCTCTGATTTAGGGCACATTGCTTAAGCTCTTTGAAGTCCAATATCTTTATCTGTAAAATGGAGATAGTTACACTTAACCTCCAAGTGCTATATTGTCTGATTTTATAAAGGAATGTTCATCTAATGCCTAGCACACTAATTGAGCTCGGTATGTTGTGGTTCTGGTTTTTTTTTCCTTTTTTGGGGCCAGGTACTAATGCTTCTTCTGTTGATAGAGTTGGAGAAAGGAGCTAGATAATGGGGCACTCACTGGGTGTGGGAGAGGGCTACAGGGAAGCAATCAGTGGTAGAAGACAGAGTAAGACCACTTTCAATGTTATAACTCTGGTTTCTCTTACTCCTGCAAACTACCCTGAAATCTACCTGAAATAACTCCCTAGTAAACTATTTTTCAAGAAAAAACACCCAATACACACACATACAACATGCACAACATGCTCACTCTTTGGGAGTTGTTTCCCTATTTCTTGTCATTTCACTTTGATTCATAAAGCAAGACTGAATTCTATTCTGCTTTCTAACTTGCTCCTGTACATTTTCTGCAAATAGAAGAGTTGGCAGGAGAGTGAGGGAGAGACAGAACAATGTACATGCTTCTTCTGAGGTTGAGAGAGCATCTTTGCTAATCAACAATGACAAATCTGAGGCCTGTGCCCCCAATACCAGGTCTTTTTAGGCTTCAAGCCAGATGAAGCTACAGGGGCTTGGGCTAGGGAGTTCTTTCAAGATGACCTGACTTGGATTTTTGCAATTCCTCAGCCTTCTGAATTCTCTGACCACTGCTTAGAGCACCTTAGGACTCAGAGCCCTCCTGCTGGAGCTGCAGGGCTGGCTGTAGATCCTCTTTAATGTCCCTCATCATTTGAGTCACACATGTCTCAGTCACAATGAGGCACCTGCAGAAGCATGGCCCTTGTCACCATGACAACCAACACAAGATGGGGATTAGGCAGGCGGCACAGAAGGAGGTCCAAATTCCCGATCTCCTGCTGGTTGTGCTGCTGACATATAATCCTTCTCACAGCTGCTCTGATACTGTCACTTCTGCTTTCGGGGTAAGATGGAAGGTTGGTGGTAGGAAGGAAAGCCTAATTCCAGAAGCAGCTCAGGTGTCGGAAGGGAAAGTTCCCAGGTCCAGAGAAGCAGAAGGTCACTTTTTTTCCCCCTTCTGTTAGTGCTGCCTAAGCTGCTATCTGAACAGATGAGGTGCTTTTCTCATGAGCAAGACAAAAAAAAAAAAAAAAAAAGGAAAAAGGAATTCAATTATTTATTGAGGCTTTGATGCTTAACAAGTCACTTGTCTTATAGGACTCTACTTCCCAGCCACCAATATCAAATGAACTGGAATCCACCTGAAATAACTCCCTAGTAAACTATTTTTCAAGAATAGTAGTAAAGTAGAATGACATATACAGAATCTTTGGAATAATAGGGACAGGTTTGAACCCCAGCTCTGCACCTTGCTAGCTATGTGTGCTTTGTCAACTCCTGACCTCTCTGAGGCTCTGACTATCAATCTATCACCAATTCATTGAGGGTAAAAAGATGGCGATAAACATGACATGCCCAACATATCTATGGCCCGGACAGACAAATAATGGTGGCTTTTATTGTATTGTCATATACATAGAGGTATCAATAAGTTATGATTAAGATTTTGAACTTCTTTTTTTTTCCTGGAAATAGTTGGAATTGACAGAAAGTGTATTCCCAGGATCCTGAAGCAGCTAGTATTTGAGTACTCTAACACCGTCATCCTTAAGTGCGCCCCCGGGAACTGTAGCATGAGCACCAACTGGCTGTTAAAGATGCCAATTCCCTGGCGCCACCCCAGATCTATTGAATCAGAATTCTGGTGGTGGGTCTCAACAATCCAGGTTTTAACAAGCCCTTGTTTAAGTTGAGAACTGACTACTCTAACAGAATTAGAGAACACCTGACTCAGTGCTTCTAAGACAGAGAGGGCGCCTTGCCTCTTATGTTTCTGGTGTTTAACAGGATGGCTGAGATGATATACGTGCTCCACAAATGTTGGCCGAATACACGGATCTCCTGCCGTATTCTTGATGTTGGTCCAGCATTGGTTCACCAACTTTTTGTTGTTGTTGTTCCCATCCCCTACGTAACCATGAGATGAAGAAACTTGCTCCCCCTTCTAGAGTCAAAGACATTTGTAGGGAACACTGTTAAATAGAAATCGTTACCTCTGACCTCACTTTTCAGAGCCTTTGGTTTTCAATATGCTTTTGTACTGTGGCTCTCCAAAAGCTGGTAAGCACCAGCTCAGGCATCGTGCTGCCTTCAACACACCTTAGCCTTGGACCTTGGGCAAATTTAACACTTCTCAGCCTCGGTTTGTTTTTTTTTTAAAACATTATTGAAATATTTTTTATATTTAATATTTTAAAGGCTTTGGAATACACATTACAACAAATTTAGTGAAAATATACTAATAATAAGCATTGAACAAATGGATTCTCTGTTAATATTATTTAAAGTAAATATCAATAGGAGGGACTTGTGGTTTTATGTATATTTTTAAATCTGTCTAAGTTTCTTGAGTGGCATAATCTCTGAGCCCGGTATGAGAAGGGGCTTCTTCCTTAATCTATTTATTTTTCAGTAGAGGAACAGTGTTATGATGCAATGTTTAGGGAATAGATGGAGCTGGATATAGAAGAGGCTCTCAATATGAAACAGCTTTTATTATTTTTCTTAGTCTGTGGACAATACCATTTTTGAAAATCTTAGTTTTTCTGGTTGCCCTATAACTGGTTCTCCAGCCACTGCAGTAAACGTATTGATTGCTTTGGGATGGGGGAGAACCCAGCCTGGAACCCAACCTTGAGCTTCCAAATCGAGTTTCTAAGTCCACGAGGAGACTTAGCAAGTGCTTTTGGTGTGGATAAAACAAAAACTGGCATTAGTGAAAGAGGAAGGTGTGTTTCAAGAACATCTATAGCTACGTTTACATATTAATATCTAAGCCTAAAAAAGAACTTTTGACCATGAAGATATTATGAAAAGGAGGATATAGAAGGGCGCATTGAGAGAGAGCAAGACAGAGAGAGACAGATAGAGACAGAGAGGAGAAATAAAGACAAGAAAAGAGAGAGAAAAGAGAGAAACAGAATGAAAGAATGACTTTGGGAGTTCTGAAAACATGGGGCACTCCATTCTCTGAGCTTAGGCAAAAAATTGAAAGACTCAAAAATTCTGCAGAGAGCACGATGGGAAAATAGAGTAGCAATATTTAAGGGATGGCCTTATATGGATGGATTTGAGATTAACTTCATATTGTCCCATACACTGTAGCCTTTGGAGAGAGCAAGCAAGAGTTCCTTGTTGCCTTTGAGGATAGAGAAGTTCTCAGAATACTAAAATCATGACAGACATACAGATTGCGTATTGACCTAAGACCTGAGGCAGTGGCAGAGACTATCATCATCATCATCATAATCATCACCATCACAAGTGTTAGCATTAATTATGCAAGACCAAAAGAAACTTGCCACACTTCAATAAGTACCATTGCAGAATGCCTGTAGACCAACATATCCAAGGATGACAACAAGACAGAGGCCAACACCCAGGAAAATGAACTCCACAAGCCACCCTAAATCAAGACTTTTTACAACCAGAGATGATTTTCTCAAATCAAGACAATGTGAAAGCTATTTGGGAATACAAGTCTCCCTCAGTTCACCGTTGACCCTTTTTAATGAGAAATGAAGGGAGGAGAGGAAGAGGAGAAAGAAATACTGAAAACTAGAGTATTTATTCAAAGTGGTTAGATAGTAAATGAAATAATAATGCTTGAATTTGGTGAAAACAAAAATAAAACAAGCAAACAGTAAGCATTTAAGTTACAGTAAGGTAGAATAATTTGTCTTCTCTAGGCAGATGGTTGAGTTTGGTCAGAGTTCTAGTTAGAAACATCTTAGATTTCATTTTTAACGTATGAGTCATAGAATATAAGTGTCACCTCTCCCTTATTACCTAAACATGGCGTGTTTGATAAACTTTTCCTTGCAGGAAGAAAGGTGAGACCCTGTGTCACATCAAAAGGCCTATGTAAAGGGAGTTTTCCCAAATATGAAGGGATTCTATATGCTGGCGAGTCCAAATAGCATAAGATATTACTCATTGCTCTGTATTTCCAGCTCCTACAATAGTGCTAATGTTCATTAAAAGCAGTTGAATGAATATGTGATTATGCTAAAAGTACAGCTCCTTTGAGGTGGTAATATCAGGTAAGGCTTTCTAGAAGATACAGCACTTGACACTATTTCATTCCTACACTAGAGCGATCCTTTTACCATATCATTCAGATAACGTTGCTCCTCTACGCCAAACTCTTCATGGGCTCCCCACTTCCTTGAGTTGAAAACTCAAGTCCTAACAGTGATCTCATGGCACTAATGACCTGTCTGACCTTGTTTCCTGCTACTGTCCTCCTCGTTTACTCTGCTTGAGACGTGTTAGCTGTGTTGCTGATCTCAGATCACGCATGCCTTTGTCTTAAGGCCGTTGCACTGGTTGTTCTGCCAAATACCTGCACTGCTAACATGCTATGTGATTTACATGTTTTAATGTTTATTGTTTATTTCCTGTCTCTACTTTGGAATAGATGCTTCACAAAGGCAGGGATTATTTTTACCTGTTCTTTTTAAAAATATTTTCAGTTTACTAAAATAGTAATTGCCACATAGTGAATGAATGAATGAATCAATCAATCAATTAATCGATCAATGAAAGGTAGATAAGATAACCACTCACTGAATCTCTTTTAGGCAACTTTTGAAATAGAGGTACCAGTTAGTTCATACAAGACTGTGCATATTTTTTTTTTTAAATGAATTCTTCATTCATAGGTAACAGAGAGTGGATATTTTGACCCACTCTCCTTAAAGAAATGATGAAATTGCTTTCATGGAAAAAAGTTTCCTATTTACCAGCTGTAGTACTTGACTAGAAGAAATTCTGTTTGTGAGTTCCTGTTTCATTCTCAAAGATGTTGCAAGCTCTCATTGGGATTCGGGGAAAGATTTACCTATTAAAGCCATCTAATAAAGACATTTCCCCATGAACTGCTCAGTGGAGACCAAAGTCTCCAAGATCTCAATAAATTGTTATGCGTGCAACATGTTTCTGAACTGCCTGGGTCATTTTGCTGCCAAGATATACCATAAAGGGAAGGTGATTAATCTCACTGATTTTTCTTCTGTCTCACCTCAAGTCTCAAGTTAGAAAGATCATCCTCCACCCAACACTGATCCAGGTAGATTGAGCGACGATGCTAAAAGTTCAAAAGAAGCGACAGCGGCTCTTCTCGCATGGAGTCTTCCTGAGATGTGAGCACCGAGGACCTTGGGTCCTCGGGATGCTTTTATTGCTAAAGAAAGTGAATTCCTTTCAAGTGTGGTTATATTGAAAAGAGGAACAATGTTGAGGAGCCATTGTTACATCCTCCTAGAGCAAATGTGCACAGCTTTCAAGTTAAAATGGGGTATTTGAAAATCTAAAAGCTGTCTCTATGGACTTTTGTATTAGAAACTCTCTATGATATGGATCAGTGGGGTCCTTTGGAACTGCTGTCCATTGTGCCCGCATGAAATAGGCCAGACCCCACTGGGAATCCAAAAAAGAGTAAACTGCTCATTCATTTGGGGGAACTAGGTGGAAGTGGGGAGGGAGAAGATGAACTCTTTCAGGAGATGAAGGACAGATGCAGACATGGATATATAAAATATGAGGCAGGGAAAAGAAGAGTTGTTTATAATTAATATGTTAGCTATTCAGATATTTTATTTATATAGAAAAATCAGTATTCTTGATGTAATTTTTCAGTATCCCTCTTCAAATGTAGACATGAACTTAAGTTTAATTTTATAAAAGCATTTCTGTTGTGATAACCTTCTGTACTCCAAAATTCAAAGTACCTGAAAGAAAATGGAAAAAAAATGCATTCACAAAAATATATTGTCTTGGTAAGGTCCAAAGGGGAATAGTTTTATCAAATATATTCTTGACAGTCTTTTCTTTTCTTTTCTTTAAGAGGAAACTGACACCCAGAGAGTGTAAATTATTTTTTCAAGTTTTCACAGATTCCAAGGGGAGGGGACAGGCACAAACTCAATTGTTCTACTGACTTCTAAAACTATGTTCCTTAACTTCTACACACACACCCTCTACAATGAGAAAATAATTTTATTTCCTGCCAATAGAATCTGGCTCAGTCTACTTTCTTCCATTTTAATTGGGAAAAATAATATTAAAAATTAAAAAGAAAATTAAAAAAGCATTCTCAATACCAAAAATTTAAAATAATTA
Organism: Pteropus medius; assembly: GCF_902729225.1. Taxonomy (NCBI): domain Eukaryota; kingdom Metazoa; phylum Chordata; class Mammalia; order Chiroptera; family Pteropodidae; genus Pteropus; species Pteropus medius. Next base: position 16,336,706 of record NW_024340696.1, on the reverse strand, counting down.
AAGGATGTTATGTTTATATGAATATTTAGGCAAATATATTTTTGCATGATTATAATCAGTATGAACATAGAATTTTATACTTAGCTCTTTTAATTTTATGTCATATATTTTACATGATGTTGCAAATTTTTTAAATGTTTTAAAAATATGTGTATAATAGTCCAATGAGTGGGCACATCATAATGTTGGATATTTTAATTATTTCTCATTTTTAGGTGTTATAGTTAATATTACAGTCAACATCTTAATTGAAAGGAAAAAGAATGCTTCAATATCTGATCTCTCCAGAAAAATTTCTGAGAATGGGATTACTGAGATATCTTTTTTTTTGAGATATCTTTATTTCTGTTGATATGCATTGATATATTGTTTTTCAAAATGAAAGACTCACATAGCAATTGCACTCCAAATTGTTTGAGCTTATGCATTTTAATACATCTTCACAATCATTAACTATTGTGATTTATTTTAAAAGTTCATCTGTGTAATAGCAACGAAACGTAACCTCATTCTTTTAACTTGCATTGATTTAATTATTTGCAAGACTGAACATTCCCCCATATATTCATTTAGAAGGTTCATATTCTCTTTTTATCATGCAAATCAGTGGTATCACTTAAATACATTATTTTATTATTTCTAGTATTCACAAAGGACATATACCTAAATTTGTCTATTTATATTTCTATACAAATATTTACAGATGTATAAATATGTATGTGTGTTCAACTTTCATGTTAGATAAAATCATTGTAAGACACATAAACTATCAAATGATTCTTTTCTATGAGAGGATATCAGAAAGCCTAGTATCTTTATCATGTACTTCTGAGAACTTAAATTATTTACTTGAATGAGATAATCGATATTACCTTCCCTTGACCCCTAAACTTCCAGTAACTCAATGAAACAGTCACTCCCATCTAATTATGGAATTGTCATTAGAATCCTGTTGTTTGCAGGCTGGTGACCCCACTGCGTATGAAGGCTATGGCCCAGGAATGCAGATGATAGATACAAGGCCTTGAGCAGTGTCTGCACCCTGTGCCATGCTTTGGCCCCCGAGAGGGGGGCGCCAGGTTTAAGTCTAACGTCTTATTGCTGTATTTTGGCCAAATGCACAACATGAAGAGTAAGTCCTGAGTCTCATTCACAGCAGCTGCTTTCTAGAGACCCACTATTTAGTTGTGGGCGTTTTTTGGTCTCATAAATTTCCACAAAATTATGGCCAAAGAAAGGATTTAAAACTATGAAATCTATCCTTGAAGTAAAAACAATGGAGTCTGTCTATTTGTTTGAAGTGTATCAGCTATAGAAGCAAGTATGGATGACTCCAGAGCGGGTAGAGGGTTTGCACCAAGACAGATAAAACTTGCTACTACATATTGCTTGGGAAGCTTAACTGCCTACTGAGCAGTATTTCAGAGGCTCTTTGACCAGCAAATGGGCAATAAAGGGCCATGAAGTTTGGGGAAAAGTAATAAGAGCATATGGCTCTCACTCTTCCTTTTTCCTTCATGGTCAGAACCCTCTTTAATATCAATGAGGAACAGAACACCTATACAGCGCTATGCATCCCCCAAAGTTTAGATGATTTGAGAACTGACATTCTTCATTTAAAAAAAAAAAAAAAGAAAGCCCAGTTATATTATCATACAGTTACTAATAAGGGAGGGGCAGGCAACATGGTACGACAGAAAATTTAAACTTCAGAGTTTTAAGGCCTCAATTCTCTGCCTCTTATTTATTTAGTGGTATCTGTGGGCTAGATAACATAGCCAAGGCTCAGTTTCTTATATATGAAATAAGAAACTGGACCAGATTATGAGGTTTTCTTCCTGCTGCCACATTTTGTGATTTTTTTGGTACTTATGCATCAAGCACCTACTCTGGCACGACACCCTTTCTGGCTAATGAGGAAAGTATGAAAGAAATGTAAGAGATATTCTCTGTTATTCCAAAAGTTTCAATCTTGTGACCTCCCATAAACATAACAGGCAGGTAACAATGCATGCAGCCAATGCAGAGGTGCATACAGTTGCAATGCTCTGAGGGTGTCTTGACATGGGTGAGATGATACCATTGTGTGAAGGTTAGAGAGAGAATGTGACGAGCTGGAAGCTATGCAGCCCCGTGTTCCAGATTCTACTACAGTACCTGCTCTCTGCACTGCTTGGTTTAGGTGACTAGACTTCTAGGATTTAGTGTGCTTATTCATCAAATGGGAAAGTAATAATTTCCTTGAATATTTTATTGCTTTAAGACTTAAGAGATGGTGTGTGCAGGGTGTCAGAAGTCCCCTGATGTGTTGTAGACACTAAAACAATGGTAGGCAAGATGTGGAGAAGGAAGAAGATGTAGAAGAGGAGAAATGTGGGCAGCATAAATAAACAAGGGCTTCAGGATGGTACTAGAGAATTTATTTTTATATTTTTGCAATTTCAATGGAGTAAAAGAATTTGTAAAATGGGGCATATGCATGTATATCATTTATATCATGGAGCTTAATGTTCTAGTGGAACAAAAAAGGGGAATGAAATATCATTACTGTGATGAGTTTTTTTGTATGGCTAGTGTAGCTTGAGAACTTATAGCAAGATGACCTGATTTAATCGAATGTGTTAGAAGATAATTCTCTAAGGATGTGACCTCTGTGCTGAAATCTGAAAGATGCTAAATAGAAACTGATTAATTGATGGGAACTCTACACATAAAACCCTGAAGTGGGAAGGAGGATGGCACATCTGAGCAACTGAAAGGTTAATAGAACTGGAGCAAGGAATGAAGTAAGACGGTCTCAGAGGGGCCAGTGGAGGAAAAATTAGGAAACATCAGAGGTAAGCGGGGATCCTTGCTAAACAGATCTAACAGTATTCCTGCTGAAGGCTGTCCAAGGTGATCAGATAATCAGCTGGGGGACAGTGAAGGATGAGGAATTTGATCAGATATCGGGGTGAGGTTGGGGTGAGGGGAATTCTTGCTAAACTGACATAGCAAGATTCTTGCTAATACGGACATTGGGATTCAGAGAAGCCTTATTAGAGTCTGGAAAAGGAAAGAGTCTTTTCCAGATGTAATTACAATCTATTTTCAATTAATATATTTGATTAGATAAGGAATAACTGGATAACATCTTTCTAAAAGTATATATTATTTCTGCACATCAAGTCAGACATCTTCTAAAATGGTATTTTTTCTACTATTCACATACTATGCTAAGTTCAAAATGATTGACATCAATAGTTTCCTTAAAGTGTCGGTATTTTTATGTGTGCTAAACCTTAAAGGATAATGATGCCACCACCTTTACAGGGCTTAGTTTTGAAATAGGTGCTTGTCAAATGTGTCTTTTCCTTTGATAGGTGTTTGGTTATGGGCCATCCTTTCAACAAAATTCATATAATAAACCAGCATTGTGCATCATGGAGCTAAGGGTAGAGCAGTGAACAAAAGAAATGTCCTTTATACTCTAATGGAGCGCTTTCTTTATATTTTCAAATCACTACCAAAAGCCTTTAGTTCTGATTGTAAAGCCCTGATTCTATCAAGGCTGAATCTAAAATTTATATTTATATTTCCCTTCCTACTTTTATCCTTGCATTCATATATGATCTTCATGACAATTCTCTATGAAAATAGAGGCAATAGAGGGTAAAGATTAAAACTTGGATTTTATAGACAGACCGGATGGGGTTCGAATCTTGGCTCTGCTATTTATTAGCTCTTTATTGCTAAATATTTTACACATGTCATTTTAAAATAAAAAATACCTCTATGTGAAAAGTGTTGTTATTTTCATTTGTAGAAGAGAAAACTGAAGCTCAGAGGTAAAGATGTTTTCCCCAGGTCACATGCCTAGCTTACGTAAGGTTAGCAACTTTCTCTTCTATAATAATTAAAAATATTTCATATTTTCCTGACTCAAATTCCAGAAACCTCTTGAGGTGGACCAATAACTAGGTCTCTAAACACTTTCTCTTATTAAAAACCAACAAAGTCTCCTGTTGAAAGAGTTGCCTAGCCAGGGAAAACATTTTTTCTTGTTTCTTAATGGAAAATCAAGCCTGCTGATTAAAACAGAGTAATAGTTTCGAAAGCTTCCTCTTGACAGAGCATTTGCTTTCTCATTTCCTAATGAATTCCTCCCCAAAGAAACTCATTATATTTCAAAGCACAAGGCTCCCCGGAGACCTCCCCACCTCCACTATTTACTTACTAAAATGTTCATCGTTTAGAAACCCATAAGCCTTGCCAAATTTACTGAGTCCTTTGAATCTTTTGCTTATCGATAACTCTTTGTTCTACGTTAGGATCAAAAAGGAGTTATGTCCTCAGATAAACAGGAAAGGAAGCCTTTTTTTTTTTTTTTTGTACAGATAAGGAACATTTTACTGATGAGGTAAAAAATAAAATTAATAATATTATTATATTGTTTATTATTGTTAAAATTTATCATAATTACAGTTTAGTTAGGAGTCTTGGCTTATTAGGGTACGAACATAAAACAGTTTTATTGTTTCTAATAAGAACTCCCAACAATGCTCAATCGATCCTTCTCTTTCCCATAGGGGATAAGGTGCCTTTCATAAAATCTAATTCCATATTTTAGTTCTTATGGCTTATTAAAATAGTTTCATTTTAGTTTTTAAGGTTCAGACCTTTTCGTTTTAAAACTTCAGATTCATAGGAGAAGCCTTCCCTGCCTAGTCCTGGCTTCTGATGGTGGCCATCACTCCCCAGCAATTCTTGGCTTGCATCACTCCAATGTCCACCTCCACTGTCACATGGCGTTTTCCCTGCGTGTCTCCATTATAACTTCTTATAAGGACTTATGAAGTTTCAGGCTCATACTTCTCCAGTATGACCTCATCTAACTTAATTAATTGCATCTACAATAACTCTTATCTTCAAATAATATCACATTCTGAGATACTTGGAATGAAGACTTCAGCATATCTTTAGGGACAACATGATCCAACCCGTAACACTCCTCCTTTCGAACTCCTAGATTTGACAAGTGATTCTCTCAGTTCTGAGAACCAGAACTAGTCACGTGACCCCATCCTTCCCCAACTGGAATGTAAAGAGAATAGTTAGAATTTCTTCATGAATATTTCATTCAAAAATGATAGACTGCTCCTCTTGCATATTTATTTTCAATGGTTTATTTATCTCTTCATCCACTAAAGGACATCTTAGTTATGTCCAAGTTTTGGCAATTATAAATAAAGCTGCTATAAATATCCATGTTTAGGTTTTTGTGTAGATGTAAGTTTTCAGTTCATTTGGGTAAATACTAAAGAGTATAACTGATGGGTAGTGTGGTAAGAAAATATTTAGTTTTTAAGAAGTTGCCAAACTGTCTGTGAAAGCGGCTGTACCATTTTGCCTTCCCGCCAGCAACTGAATGAAACTTCCTGTCGCTCCTCATCCTCTCCAGCATTTGGTGTCAGTGTATTTCCGATTCTAAGTTTTGTCTTCAAATTTCTAAATGCTTAAGGATTTTTAACTCATTTTTTGAGCATTGTGTAACAGTATTCTCAACTTCGAGGTTGTTTTGTTGGGAGGAAAGGAGAAATTTCATCAGCTGACATGCTTTATTTTATCTTTTCTGTTTTTATTTCTGTAGTTTTGCATGAATATTGTCAGATATGTTATTGCTATTTATATTCATTTTGTAAACACTGTTCCTAGTGAAAAAATTCTCTCTACTCTCTTTTGTGTACTATTCTGCCCAGTTTCTTTTATGGATAGGATTGGTGGTGATGGTGGGAAGTAGGGGTTGACATGCCTTATTTCTCTTTTGTTTGTACAATCCTTAATTTCCTCCCACTTTGTTCTTTATTCCCCTTTACTGTCTCATTGCTAAGGAGAACCTCTGCCCATCTTCTATGAATTAGATACCCCCCACAAGCAATACTGTTACGTAGTCGCCATTACCTGCCAAGCTCCTTCCCTGTAGCCAGTGCTTTGAACCACTGAGTTCTGATCTGTGTCCACTATATGGGCGTTCAATATTGGAGTTGCATTTTTGCAGGTGATTTTGTCTGTGCTTTTTCTCTGTCCTACATACTCTTCTTCATGAATTCCCTTAAGCCCTCCTCTATCCCATTCTTCACATCTGTAGACTTGCAGTAATGGGTGAGAGTCCTGTTGAAATTTTTAATCTACTTGTAATTAAAAGTAGGACTGGTTTTTTTTTTTTTAATCTTCTAGTAATGGTAAAGGCATATGATTTTTGTTAATGTTGTGAGTTTCATTGGGAAAGTGTTGGGAAGATTTGAAACCAGACAGTTACCATTGTCCTCAACCCACTATAGCTTTGAATTAAAAACAGAAATTTCAAAACTTCAGAAATGATATAGCCTGGATGCAGTTTAATAAGAAAGTAATGTCCTCCTGAGCTTTCAAAGACAGAAGGCTGTGAGCCCTATATTCCAATACAACATATGAAGATGTGAAGCATTTGAAATGAAGATAGATGGTTAGATAAATGGATGAGTAACATATGAGTAGATAGGTAGAAACATATGGATAAACAAATACATTGTTAGCATATATATTAGAGGCAGAATGATGATGGAGAATTTTTCCCACTTTCTGAAGGATTAGCTGGCCTTATTTGTTGACTAAACAGAAGAGGATTATAAAGGAGGAAATTTCCTGTTAGCGAGAGGATGATTCATGGTGTCTCTCTGTCTCTATGTTCCAAGCAAACCAGATTAGAGTGGTAATTATTGCAAACAAAAAGGCAAAAACGATTAGGAGAAAGAAAGAAGTTGTTTTCTTAGGGAAAGCAACATTTTTGAAGCATTCATCCCTCTGTGTGGGTGATATATAAGGAGTAAGGGGGTAGGGGTATTAGATCTGACCTGTGGTCCCAGCTCTGGAGGAGGGTCATACCTTATCCAAAAGTTTCTGAGCCACTAAATTGGTAGGCTTTCCTGGTCTTGCGAGTGAGTAGCAATAAGCATGAGAGAGAGAAACCTGGGGCAGCCTGCATTTTTCCTGCTTGGCAAGGACACAGGAGTTTTCACTGGGTAGAAAGAACACCATGAAAGGCAGCAGAGCTTAAGGCATCTTGCAAATCCATAGAATGAGCAGCCATGTAAGAGCAAGGGAATTTCAGTAGAAAATGGAGAAGACCCCACTCCCACCCCAAGGCGTGGAGAGAAAGAGGAATCTTTTCTTTGCAGGGTCACCCATGTTGGGGATCTCTTCAAAGAGAAGCTTCTTGAATCCCTAAATAATCCAAATATGTATCTCTCAAGATTCCAACATTTTTGCCAGCAGCTTAGAGGGAGTTAAAAGCCAGCTAATGCTAGATGAGGAATTGGTGGTGGTGGTGGTTGTAAGACAGAGAAGCAGAGAACGAGCTCATCCTCTAGTTTGGGTAGTTATTCTCAAGAGCAGACACTGTCTTTCACAGGGACAGGCCCATTCTCTCCATTTGCCACATCCCTAACACACACACTCACACTCATACACACATGCACGTGCACATTTCTGCTGGCAAGTCTTCTTAGATGTTCTGGTAGTGGACGATTGGAATGTAAAAGATAACAATACCAAGAGCTGACCAAATGACTACCCAAAATGTGACTAAGTGAGAAGGAATCAATTTATCAGAAGAAACTGATATCCAATTAGTTGTTTTTCTTTCCTACTCTCTTTCCAAGTGGTTTGCAGAGAGTGGAAGCAAAAAAGAATACCTATTATCAATAAATAAATAAATGAAATCTCTCCTGTATATTACATCCCAGAATTGATTCTCCCATTCCTTGCTAGTAAGCCTAACATTCTGCCACCAAAGATTCATTTCCTTTAGATTGTAAAAATGACGAAAACCCTTCCTGTCTACCATCCCAAGTTTGTTGAAGGAATTAAAACAACATACGTGATTGCCATTTTAAGTTGAAAAATAATTGCATGGCTATCAAATAATAATGATAATAGAAATAAATTAGAATTTGTAACTATCAATTAAACCCTGACATCTGTGTTTAACATGTCTTATATAGATTTCTAGAAGACATTTTCCTTTCTGTTTTAGCTGCTGTTTCTAACTCCTTTGACTAAAGTGAGCTGAAAAGTAAGACACAATCAGCCATAGGAAGAGGAGAAAAAATAAAATTGATTTAGAGTTATAGGTAGAAGGACATTTTAAAAAATATATGGTGGACAACAAAAGAATAATTCTATAGCAGTATAAAAAACAAAACAAAACAAAAACGATAAACGGTTTGATCTCTTTCCATTTCAATCAATCTAGGAAGAAACAACTCCTACATTATCTGACTATCTTATAGCTATAGTTCCTGCTGATGCCAGTTTGCCTACATCTGTTGAATATCTCTGAGGGCTCCTTAAACTTCTTTGTATTACGTGTTTGTTTTTTGAGTGTTTAATATGCACTAAGCACTGTTTTAAGAACTTTGCATGTGTTGTATTATTTTAATGTATAAAATGAGTAGGTACAATTATTTTTCAAAATTTAGGGAAGAGAAACTGAGGCACAGGGGTAATAAATAACTGGCTTGTCACACAGCTGTAAGTGGTAGAACTAAGATTTAAATTGAAGAAGTCTGGCTCCAGGCAATGCTCTTAATGACTAATTTAAACCGGTAACTCTCGTTTCTGGGCAGAGGCGTTTGTAAACCATCCTATTTCGGTAATTATCTGCTTCTAAAATGAAATTTTGTTTCTTCTTTTGCTTACCTGTTTACACACACACACATACTGACACACACGCACACACATGCACATACAACACATTTGCACATATTACCAACTTCTTTTAATTTTGGAAACAATAACTTGGTCTTATGGTTTTTAATCCTTCTGTGCTCAAGTTATGTGTCTTTTACCCTTGGATTTATTTTATCTTTAAAAATAGCACCGCTAAAAGATTCTGATTGCATCCATTTGAGAGCAGTGAAGTAAGACTTATTCCATCCAAGGCCACCATTTATTAGCTCTATGTGTCCTTGGTCCTGTGTTTACTTTCTGAGCTTCAATTTCCTTTTCCCTAAGAAAAGATAATTCTACCCACCTCACAGGTGGTTATGAAGATTATATAAGATGCTGTATATAAACTTTAAAGACCTTTGTAAGTGAATGGAGCAACTGATAACTAATTTGTCTTCTATTTTCTGTATCATCTCTTCATCTCTATTGAAAAATGAGATTTCCCTTGGTCTTTCATCCCCTGCCAGTACTCTAGAATTTAAGTAGATAACCTAAGTTTCTCACAGAGTAACTTCATCAGCGAAGTTAGAAATATGTATTTGAAAGTGGAAAAAAATGAGGCCAAAAAGTCACACAGGGGAATTAGAACCAGAAGCTGTTCTAACTCATAGCCTAAATCCATTTTCTTTAGATTATAGTGTTCACTTTTTCTCACCTGTGCTTTTTTTCCCCATTTCATCATATAGCATTTTCACCTCTATTCAGAGCTAAAGAAGGAACAAATGAAAACTAAAATGAATTCAAATCTCAATTCAACAGGGTCTTTTTCATCAATTTTCAGGTTCCTAGTTCTATTGTTTATATATAAAGTATACATTGGTAAGAAATTAAATCTCTCTAGGACTTTATTTTTTCACAGCACTCATATTCCCTATTCAATATGATTCCTCTCAATAATTTGTTTTAAGATATATCAAGCAGATGGACTCATTCTTATTTTACAGATAAGGATATAGAGGCTTGAAGAAATTGGACAGGATAAACTGCTGGTTGAAGGTTGACAGGTGGTTAAAAGAAGAGACTGAGTGAAAGGAAAAATTCTCAAAGGTAAATTAGAAATCTGCTCCCTTTTCACCTCAAGTGTTACTATTTACTGCTTGACCAGAACTATTCAATTAAGAGTTTCCAAATTTTGACCAGAGAATTTTATAACACATAAAACTCAACTGCTTATTTGTTGCACTGGAGTATCTAGCTCTCCAAAGGCCAAACATTTCTAATCCTGGTTAAGACTTTAAAGCCCAATTTGAGATGGTATTCTGTTTGGTAAGAGGTAGGTGTGTCCCCTTTGCATCTGCTGAAAATACCCTGGAGAGAAGAGAATTCTGTAGAAAGAAAGTGATTTTCAGTATGTGATTGATCATCATCACACTCAAATACACTTGAGCATTTGCATACAAAATTTGTTAATTAGCATATCTAATTGCTTTCTGACAGTAGGAATTAGCATGCTTATTTGCTCTGCTTCTCTGCTTAGTGCCATTACTAAATGTGTCACTGGATTCCTCTGGACTCTGCAGAGCTCTGTGTATGGCTTAACTCCCAAAGGTCTCATTGTATAAAAGAAATGATTCCAGGATTTTAGAATGATCTTTGACCTGTGAAATCCTGGAAGAGAGCACATACTCCATTTTGGTAATTTTTGGAAAGCTTATAAATCATCATGATTCTAGTGCATGGTAATAGTCAGAAAATAATTAGCATTTACAGTTAATGAATATGCATACATGTTGGTATTGCATAATCTTAAACATGATAATTATTTTAGATGGTAACAAGTCACCATCGTGCACTGTTTTGCTGGTATGCACAAATAGTGTTCTAGCACAAAATGCTGACGAGCCACAAAATGAGGTGTATGTGGTATGAGCTAGGGTCAGTCACAAAGAACTCTATGGGGATGATGAATTTCATGTATTTCTGACAGAAGGAAAAGGTAGAGATTGAGCTGTTGAAGTATTTCCAGGGAAAGTTTCCTGATTGGCCTGCAAGAAATCTAATAGATGAATGTTACCTTAGAAGTAGAAGTCTCTCCAAGTGTGATGGTTACTCTATATGTCAACTTGGTTGAGCCACAGGATGCCCAGATACCTGATTAAACATTTTTTCTGGGTGCATCTTTGAGGGTATTTCCAGAAGAGGTTAGCATTTGAATTGCTAGGCTGAGTAAAGCAGTTTGCCCTCCTCACTGTAAATGAGCATCATCCAATCCATTGAAGGCCTGAATACAACAGAAAGGCAGAGGAAATTTGAATTTGCCTGACTAATTGAGTTGGAACATTCATTTTCTCCTACCCTCAGGGCTCTCAGTTCCCAGGCATTTTAGATCCAGACTGGAATCTACATCGTTTGTTCTCCTGTTAGACTCTCGGGATTTTGAACTATACACTATTGGCTTTCCTAGGTCTCCAGCTTGCTAATGGCAGATTGCGGGACTTCTCGGCCTCCATAATCATGTGAGTCAAAACCTTTTAATAAATCTCTTTCAAGAATAGCTATATCTATGTCTGTCTATGTGTATAACATAGATATATGGGTATATAGATATAAGCAGTTAGAATATATGTGTTAATAATCCCTTATTTGTTCTGTTTCCTGGAAACCCTGACTGATACACACTAATACACTAAGGTTCCAGATACTTGAATCTCTTAGTTCAGATGAGTTGAATTGGTTAAGGGAGACCGGTTCATGCTGAAAAGTCTCATAAGAGATGAAAGTATGTATACTGAAATGAAGGTGACTGGCTAATATTTTGGATAAATAAGACTTGGTCTCATATCTTTCTTGGAAAATCATAATCAGAGGCCGACTTGATAAATATGTTTGGTAATAAAAATTAGTTATAAACCTGGACAATTTAAGGTTATAATTGTTTTCTATGACAAATTTTCCCTGAGAACCAGGATATTAGTTAACTAATTTAGAACCTTCCCTTTTGATCGGAGTTTGAGTCATTATTTGTAAAACATGGCTAAAAAATTTCTTCTAAGTCTGATACTATATATGCTCAATCCCTTTAGTTTGACTGGCATCAAATCTTGATTTGGTCTGGGAATTTTTCTTCATATTAAAGGTAATTGTGTATCACACTTATGATGCATCTTTGGTTGATCTTATAGTTAATCTCTGAGAATTATACTTCTTTTTTCTTAAAAATATTTTAGGAGCATCTCATTATTGTCTCACAGTTGGAAAAGTTGAAAACATTCCTATCATAATGAAAGCCTAATAGGAAGCCTAATGTTATGAAATGATGACTTGTAGGGTAATAATGAACCATGTGGGTAAAGAGTTTAAGAATGGCTTGGTTATAACAAATACAAATATTGTTAAGGGTTATGAGATCAATTGGTTGGATGTTGTGGCGAAAGATGAATTGGAGGTAGGTATTTGAAGATTCTAGAATAAAATACTATGGTAAAATTCAATGTGGAAAGCAAAAGTGTTTTAAGCTCTTGCATAGGGAGGGATGAAGCACTTCTCAGGCCAATTATGGGACATCACTGATTGAGTGCCACTCTGTCTTTAGGCCTCTTCTGGATTCTGGGGACACAGACTGAATGGTAAAAGGAAGCTTCCTGCCATACAATCTAGAGGGGAAGACAAGCATTAAACAATTATCTAAAAAGCCATTAAATAATCCATTAAGTGGCAAAGTGCTATAAAATAGAAGTTTAGAATTCTATGGGAGAATATCACAGTAGAATTAAACAGAATCTGTGGGGGGCTGGATTCTGAAGCAACTTTCTGGAATAATGGAATAATAGAATAATAGATTCATTTGCTTGTAATTATGAATCTACAATTGCCAGCAGGGGATTATAATACCTAAAAAGCAAAGTAAGATACTAGTTGTTTAATGTAGGCTCCAAGGATCTAAGAATGTTTCTTTCATTTATATTTTTTAATATCGGCAACATAAGCTGGTGTCCTTGGACAAATGATTCTGAGACTCAGTGAATATTCCGAGATGTCTGGGTAATAACTGGTCTTGCTGGGATTCCAAGCCAAATCTAACTCAAGTGCATTTACTCTACGACCTATGCATATTACAAATTCCAAATGCTTATTTTGAGATTTCTCTACTTTTATAAATAAGTCTGTGTCCTAGATGGGAACGTAGAAGACTAAACATTAATAAACTGTACCTGATAAGTGAGTAAATTTGAGGGGGGAATCACATAGTAGGTGGAACCTGTGTCTTTGGTCCTCATCGGTTCATCATGCAAATTGTCATCTGTGCCAAAATGTGCAGCCAACGTTTCAGTGGGATTCTAGAGAGAATGAGGTTAACAAATCATTTTCTGTCTCTTCTCCTGGGTTTGAGATGTCACCAGAGCCCTAAGACTCAACAGAGGATTTTAATGTTTATTCAGGTATATGATTCTTTCTCCTATCATTCTGATTATTATTATCATTATTCACATTCTATTAGCTTTTCACCTTGAGCTAATGTGACATTTCAATGTTATGGAAAATCAATGACGCAAAAATTTCTCATGGTACCACAAATAATTAGTGTTGATTTAAGTACAAAGACTAAATGCCACATAGACAATATGGATAAAGAGATTAAAATGCAACACATACATACCATCCATTATTGAGAATCTTTTAAGTGTTTTTCAAAAGTACTGTTTTCTGCTGGGAAGAAAAGATTCCTTGATTGAATGACCATAACCTGAACTGAAACTTGCTTTCAGCATGATTAGCTATGTCCTTACTTCTGATAATGATACCAAACTTGGGATTTAATTAGACTTTAATTGCTGTTTTAAATTGTCTCTTGCCTCAGAGTCTGCTTTCTTTGCCATCTCATTCTGTTGTTGTTGTTGGTGTTTTTTCATGCTATTTTCTATTTTTGTTCCTGAGACTACAATTACTAGCAAGTTAGTCACAAAACTTAACAAACCAGGTGGCCCTAGCAAGAATACATGTTTTCCAAGAAAGCTTCTCTGACAATGATTTTTTTACGACAGAGACTGGCTGTTTGTCAAGCAAATCTTTGTTTTCTCCTGGGAAACGACTAGCTCACGTTTCTTTACAGTTAGGTATGGCCATATGACCAAGTCCTGGCCAATAGAATGTGTACAGAAATGATCTTGCTTATAAAACCTTTCGTAGGAAACTTCATTCTATTTTTTCTCTTGTCTTCTTGATGGATGTTGATATCCAGGTGACCTTAAAGGTCATGTAGTTTTCAGCCCTCTGCTATGATGGGTCTCTTCCTCCCACCCACCTTGGATTTTCATTATGTGAATGAGAAACGATCTTCTTATGGGTTAAGCTACAGAAATTTACTAACCACCCGTTTTAGCAGCTACCATTACCTTATCTAAAACATTTAGCAATGTCTCCCATGGATCATTGGCTCATGTTTTGTATTCTCCTGTAACAGTTAGGGTTCTTCTGAGAAACAGATCTGTAGGATATCTATCTCTCTATCTCTATCTCTATCACTATTTCTATCTCTATATCATCTATAACTCTATCTATATAATCTATATGTCTTATCTATATAATCCATATATCTATATATTTATATCTACTTATCTATCATCTATCATCTATCTGTCTAAAGTGATTTATTTCAAGGAATTGGCTTATGCAATCATGAGGGCTGGCAAGACTTAAATCCTTAGGGCAGTCCCATAGGTTGGAAACTCTCAAGCCGGAGCTGTTGCTTCCATCTTGAGGAAGAATTTCTTCTTTCTCAGGAAAACCTCGGTTTTGCTCTGAAGGCCTTTCCACTGATTAGATGAGGCCCTCCCACATAATTGAGGCAATCTCCTTTAATTAAAGTCAACTGATTGCAGATATTAACCACATCTACCAAACACTTTCACAGCAACACGCAGATTAGTGTTATAATTCTGGTCTAGACGACACTGAACAAACTATCATTCCCTGGGGAGGAAAACACTCTTTACTTAAGTCCAGAAATTTAAGCTCTTAGAAATTACATAAGAGCATCTTATCAGTGCGATGGAAATGTCTAAAGCTCTTAGATAGAAAGCTTTATTGGAAGTACATAATTATTCTATTAGAAAAAGCGTGTACATACCAGGAGTCACTAAATAAAATCTGCGTTGTCCAATCAGACACAACGGATGTATGAAGAAAACAGAATAGGAATAGTGGAGCCTATGAAACTGAAGTAAGTAGTCAAGTCCAAAATGTTTACAACATTGTGTAGGAAAAAAAAATCTGTCGGTAGGCTACAGTACTTTGTAACCTCTAAATAGTAATGTTTCTTTTTTCCTCCTAAATATATTGAAACTGTTGGAATTGGATGATTCCACTTTTACTGGTGACTCAGAAAATCCACAGCAGTCTTTGACCTGGAAACATGAAAAATATGAAGGAATAGGGGATAGGCAGAGTCTACTTTCCATATAAAAGTGTGATTTGGGTGGAGATAAAATGCAGTGAGAGCCGGTGGTATGTGAGGTCATGTGTGTAATTTCTAAGGTCTCAGTCTTATGTATCATAGAAGGCAATGATTTTAAATCATGTATACAAACTGACAATTTGGATTTTGACTAGACAGTCGTAGAGTGAGGCGAGGCAGCGTAGACTTCACATGCCTGCCTAGTCCCTTACTGGCTTTGTAACCATGAACAAATCACAAAACATTTTGAGCCTCAGTTTTCTGACCTGTCAGTTAAGGAGATTGGATTCAATGATCCCCAAAGTATCTTTCAGCTCTAACATTTGTTGATTTTATGTGTCTCCTCTGAGGAGAGGTATGTGTTCCTACTTACTTCTTGGCTGTAGCAAAGTATCTGAAAGTCATTTAGAACTTAGCCACTTTTAAAAATACATATCAGAAATAGCATCTACTAGTATTTACTGAGTGCATTTAAGTACCTGACGCTTTATATGCAATATCATGTAATCATCACAATACCCTGATATGGTGAAGATGACGAAAGCTAAAATGCAAGAGATTACATTAACTGTTGAGCTCACACAGCTGAAAAGTAGCAGTGCAGGCATTCACACTCAGGCTTCACAATGCCAGGACTCTGAGCCACTGTGCTGCCATGTCTGATAGCCCTCGCAGCCTCTACCTCAGTCCATGCCAGGATGTGAATGAAGCATTGGTGTTTGCATTTCTCTCTACTCAGCATTCTCTTCAAGAACCAGTGTCCACACCTGCTCCTAATTGTGTCCTTTTGTCTTCTTATTTCCCTGCCCAGACCCCTGCACGTGTCCCATCTGCCTCTGCCGCCAGTTAATAATTTCAGCCGGGATGTTTCCTGCTTGCAAACAGCTTTTCACTTTGGCCACTTTCCAGCAGGCCAATGTGAAGTTTGTAGTTTTGAAAATCAGCATAGAGGCAGCACATGGGTGGAAGCCAGAAGACAGGCTGGCATCCATTCTCCCCTCTCCCTGGGACATGGTTGCAATTGGTTACACAATTTAGAGAAAACTTGAAATGAAACATAGTAAAAGAGAAAAGCGGGGAGGTTGCTTCTGAAAGAAAGGTGGTAAAATTGCCTGGGTCAGTGGCGCCTATGAAAAATTTAATGGCATCTTCCTTGAGAAAGGCTCTTCCCTCTCTGGTAATAAGAAAAACTGTTTCAGGACCATAAAGAACCCTTGTCTGCTCACCTAGGGTCACCCCTCCCCTATCCAGTCTTCATTTATTTTCAGACGCCCACCCTCCTGGGGATCATACAGCTGTGGTGCTACACTAATGCAGTGATGCCTTTGTCTGTTTTCTTTCATCAAATGCTTTTGCAAATGGACTCTTCAGGCTGGTTCCTTAATATTGCTAAGATCTCTACTCTGGAACTCCAGGGCTTGCCACGTGACCGACTCTTTTCTGAGAGGCTCTCTGTGAATTCTAGCTAGAAAGGGTTATGAATAAAACCCATATATCTAGATTTTACAAGTTTGCATGGAACTTCTTTCTTTTTTTTACTTCTATTCGTAATAGTCTAAACCTGTGCCTCAATTGATCATGAGGCATTGGATATCTTTACCAAGTTTTCTTCTTCAAGTATATCTGAGAATTCTGGAGCGTCTCTTTATATTGCAAAAATCTGTCCTGATTGTCACTTCACCTCAGACACCCTAGGGCTTATTCCTTGCTGTATCTACAGTCTAGATGCAGGCTTCTCTTGTCTTTGCATGTGTATTAGTTTTCTGTTGTTGTAGCATATTATTCCAAACGTCCGGGCAGAAAACAGCACACATATATTGTCTTACAGTTCAGTAGATCAAAACCCAAGTATGAATCTTACAAAAATCAAATCGGGTTGTCAGCAGGACTGCATTCCTTTCTGCAAATTCTGAGGGAGGATGCATTTCCTACTCATTAGGTCATTGGCAGAATTTAGTTCCTTGTGACTGTTCCCTTGTGACAGGGTCGAGATCTCTGTTTTTTTCCTGGCTGTCAGCTGAGAGCCATTCCCAAGTATCTAGAAGCCTTCACACTCTTCGGCTCATAGCTTCTTTCCTCTGTCTTCAAAGCCAGCAACAGTGGGTTCAGTCCTTATGTCACAGCTGTCTGACTCACTCTTCTGCCTTCATCTTCCATGTTTAGACTCAGTGATTGGAATGGATCTGTATGGATCATCCAGGATCATCTTCCCACCTCAGGTTTATGAAGGGAGCATTCATAGGTTTTGGGTTCATAGGTTTGGGGATGAGGGTGTGGGCATCTTTTTTGGAGGATCATTATTCTGCCTCTTCATAGTATTTATTCATTATTTATTTATTTGTTATTATTTTATTTTATTTTTATTTTTATATAGATTTTTAAGTGAAGCAACCCTTGGTTGACCTCACAGATTGCAAGGACCTTGTCAGTTTACAATCCCTTATATATATATATTTTTTATGCCTATAGCCCCTGGTCTTCCTAGGTGGTCTCTCATCCAGTACCTGCTTAGCTTCTGAGATCAGACGGGATCAGGCTTGTTCAGGGTGGCATGGCCGTAGACCTCTTCATAGTATTTAGACATCAGCCCAAACATCGCTCTCTCAGAGGGGCCTTCTTTGATCATAGAAAATACTGTTTTCTCAGTGATGATCATACCTCTGAGTAGAGTGAAAACTCCTTAAGGGGAGAGTTTTCACTGTAATATTCCAAACACCTGAATAGTGATTGGTACATAATAGCTACTACGTTAACGTTTATTGAATGGACAAAAGCTTGAAGAAATGGAAATGCTCTTTAAGTTATCTGGTATAGAGGATTCCAGTTTTGAGTCTTGGCATTCTCCATAAATATACCTGCTATCCATAACAGTTGACAGAATGTTCACTGTCTTCCTCAATCCAGCTCCCCCTGCCCAGAGAACATGTCTTCGGCCAGTTATTCAGTGTGGGAAAATAACTCATACGAGACTTCAGTGAAAGGTATGGATTGAGCTAAAGTCTTCCCTACCAGATTCTCTGTACGTCATGAGGTGAGGATGTGCCTCTGAGTACTTCCTGCCATCAGCACTTCTTCATGCCAGTGTCTGTGGGTAACACCAGCTCGCATGTGCATCTCTCTCAAGAATTAACATGATTTGTGAGGGGAAAGAACAGTTTAAGCAATATTTAGAAAAGAGGCATTTTCTTTCTTTCCTAAAAAGAAAAAATAGAAATGCAGGATAGTTTAGCTGTCCTTCTTGAACTTCTTTTCTTTTCTTTTGCTTTGCTTCACTATTGCATAAAGAAAGAAAATCTTTCTTTTCATAATACAAGACTTTGTCTGAAGAAAAGGCAGGGAAAATATTTCTGGCTATAAAATGGAAGTCTACCACTAAACACACACACACACACACACACACACACACACACACACACACACACACACACACACACTGCCTTTTGCGCTTTTGCCTTTTACACACACACACGAATTCTGGCCAGAATTTTAAAATAAATCTCAGGCCAGGTCTCACCAGGGCATATCTTTATGGTAACATTTATGGAACATCAAACATGAAGCATAGCCTGTACTAAGTACCCTATATATATTATATCATTTAATCATTTTTTTAGCCATCTAGGTTATTCATGAGGGTATTGTCTTAGAGAGATAATATTTAAGAGATCTTCAGGATTCCACACCAGGCTGCTTGATTCCAAAATCAGTGCTCTCTTCAGGGTTTTTTACTGCTCTAAATTTGTCACCCTTTCTGCTTCCTTTTAGGTCACCTCTATCATCTTACCTATACACATATCACCCTTATGCTGACCATGGAAGCATCTTTTTCTAGGTTACCTACCATTCTAGGGGAATATTATAATGCTCGAAAAATACTTCTTTCCTTTGTCTCAAAACACTGCTTTCTTTAAAAGCTTGATCTCACCAAAGAATGTCTGAGACAAATACTATCTCTAAAGCACTATGCCAAAATGAGAAGAATACAGAACTTGATTTTGAGTCATAAACCTGCAAATTTTTGGAGGTAAGGTCTTGGGCTAGATATGGTTTAGTAAGGCCCTTGGGAATTGGGAGTGTCTAACATTTATCAAACCTTTACTATACGCTCTGGACTGGGTCTAACACACTGTTCCATTCATTAACCCATTTTATTTTATTAACTTATCTGGGCCTCAACTTATCTCTAAAATAGCATCGAGAACTATAGTACCTTTCTCACCAGTGGTAGGCAGATGAGGCGGCCTCAATGTTATATATCATGAACATGAAAATAATTTTCTAAACTGAAATTCCTGTACCAGTGAATGCAAAGTTCAAAGTTAAATCATAAAAAGAATCTTAACTGATTTTAAATAAGAAGAACATTTAAATCTTGCATTAATGGAAATCCATCAGGGCAGGCTGGAAGAGAGACTTTAGAATGGCATCAAAGCACCTGGTTCTTATTGTCTTTCCTCTAGTCTATCCTCAGTATTGGCTACATCTAAGGCTAATTTCCTTTATGATGTTAAAATACTTTGCTGAAAAATCATGACCAAAGGAATTTTTTTTTTTTCCTGTCCAGCAGGGGTGAAAGAGAGAGAGATCTCTCTGCCAAGAAATGTATGTATGTACGCAGTTTCCTTTGGTTTGATTGGACCAGTTTAGGTCTCAAACCACCCCTGGATGAGAAAGAGTTGCTACAAGAATGCCATTCACAGACTAACTCAGAATAACTAGAGATGGGGTCACTTCCCAAGTCTCATGGGGATAGGGGTTCATTTGCACAAAATTGGAGCTGTGTTTGGAAGAACACAGTTGAATTTCTGGGTAGGCAGCAAACAGATCTCCTCTCTTGGGGAACCTCTGCCCCCTCTTCCACACTTCTTCTGTGTTTCCTTTCCAGAAAGGCACGCTAATAGTTAGTAATATGATTGACTAGACCCCAGGATGTTTATGCTCCCATTTGCTAATGAATTGTTTTGCTGAAACTTTTTCAGACATAGATAGCAAGTCTGGTCCTCAGAACAGATCAGATGGTCACACCAATTTCTTTCTATCTTTGTGTTCATGTTCCATACAATGTACCTTTGCTGCTCCTTCTATTAACAGGTAGAATTTATTTGTCCACCTTGAGAATCTGGACTTGCCTTAGAAGTTGTTTAAACCAACAAACTGCAGGAGATGTTGTGAGGCTTTTCAGCCTAAGTCTCAAAGGCATGATAGCTTCTAATTTTGCTTGCTTCCCTGAGACTGCCATTTTAAAAAGCCTGGGCTAACCTCCTTGAGGATGATAAAACAGCATATGGAAACAGAGTTAAGCCAACAACAGACACGAACACATGATTGCTGTTCAAATCACCATGTTTGTTTTTTTTTTTAATACAAAAATAGATAATTATTATACAATCTATGGGTCTGATTATTTAGGAAGGGAAATTAATATGTATACTTAAAGTATATAGTATATTATAGTTAATATAATATAATATAATAACTTATAGTTAATATAGTTAATGTATGCTTATATTAAAAAAGATAAACCATAATATATTTAAAAATGTTTATAAGGGAAGAATGGGAGTGGAATGAAAGAGGAGAACATAAAATCTAGACTTTTCTCTTGATTTGAACTTGGAATCATGTAAATATCACACATGATTATACAACAAAATAAAAAATTAAGAGCAATCCTGAACATCAAAACTAAAAGTCAATTAAATTTCTATCCAGTGATGGAACTATTAAAAGTCCCTTTAAAAGTGACTCAAAAAGTGAGAGTGATTTAACTTTCCTTGCAGAAGAAAATTAGCTGCAAACAAACAAACACAAACAAACAAAAAACGTGACTAACAAAAACACCTTAAACTTTGGTATTCCAGAAAAAATATACATCTCTATTTAGCATTTGGGTCTACTATGCCTTTTTCATTCTTCATTATTTTAAGTTATTTTACAAACAAAAGAGTTCAATGAATCTATACGGGAATTTCAAGATAAAATGAGTTTTATTCTATTTCTTAGGTAAATTTTCTCTTCCTCTGCATCTTTCTTGTAGATTATTTCAAGAAAACTGTTTATTGAGTGAAATTCTAGATAAGTAATAAAAATCTGAGTCTTTATTCCTCCATTTAATGCCTATTTCTCCTGTGTTTACAATTAACTGCATTTTACAAAAGGAAGAATTTGACAAACAAATAGGATAAGAATGTTATAGGATCCAAATATTTAGCAAGGGATTTTTTTGGATTACATCTGCCTTTAAATCAGAAATACTTGATGTGAAGCAATTCAGAACCCTGAATAGTAAATGTTCTGTTTGAAATACTCTTATTAGTTGCCTTTCGAAAAATATAACTTCACCCTTAAGAAGGTGAATTAGGAACTCCAAGTTCCCTTTCCTTTACTCAAGCACTGAGGGTGGTATAGCTAAGAATTTAGCATTGACAGTTTCAGCTTTGTGGACCTACAGGCTTCTCTCCCTGCTATTTAAAAGTAGAAGGTACCTATAAAACCTTTGGCAAGTCGAAATGGTGTACAGTGAAGGAGCAATTACCATCGATTTGTAGGGAAATTTTTTTTTTAACATTCCCAGGCCCCCCAAATAACCTACCTAACCGTACCAAATAACAATATAAAACTGAAAATAACACTAACATATAATAAAAGCAGCGTCACTCTTGCTGGTCGGGGTGCAAGCTGCCTGTATAACGACTCACTGCAGAACAAATGCTAAACGTTATTTTCACCCCTCAGTTTTTTTGTTGTTGTTTTTGTTTGTTTCTTTGTTTGTTTTGGTAAAAACAAAAATCCTCTTCAGATTTCTTTCAGTTAGCCAAAATAGGTATTAACGTCGTCTTTAGTAAAAGCAACATGGTGCTGCGAACTTTTGAAAAGTGGGAATACCTGCAATCAGGAATTATGTATTTTTCTTCATTAAAAATCACATATATTTGTGAATTGCCTCCCTGGAAACTAGAGAGTTTTTAGGATTTTTTTTTTTTTTGAATGAGAAGCAGAGTTTAATGTTTTAGAGCAGCTATTCCAGATTGGTTTCGTGTTTAATGGGATGAGCTGATTGAATACAAGTGGATAACTGAATATCTCTAGCCCAAGAGTCATTATGGACATAGTGGAAGAAAGACTTTGGTAAATTAGATATTAAGCTAAAAGCAAGCTTAAAATGAATTCTAATCCCATTCAACATAGAAAGTACACTTAAGTTTGGCCGAGCACTGATGTGGAGAAAACCATGAAACAAAAATCTCTTTCCTTAAGAGATGACTTCCAAGTGAGGAAAAGAAACATTTATAAGAATAAAATTGACATGATATGCCAATGATTTATGTACACACTGAATTCTGTGATGTTCCAAGTGTTGAATGAATCAGCTTGAAGTAGGTGAATAGAGCATGGTTTCAGAGAAGAGTTGGCATTTGTGTTGGAATTTTAAGTACAAGAGCGAGTTGGCTAGGTACACCAAAATGTACCTAGAGGGAATGGAAGGATGAAAAGCATGAAGGCTGGAGAGTCCACTATGCACTATGCATAGGAAACGGAGGTCTAGAACTGCTTAAGCATAGATGAAATGTGTGAGGCTGATGTGACTGCTGAGTGGGAGCTAGGATTATCTGGGTCAGCATTCCTGGATCTGCACCTCACAGCCATTCTTCACAACTGTTCTGATCCAGCACGTTTTGCAGGGGCAGCCAGAGGGCAAAATTGGCACATATCATTTTGGGCTGGGAGTTTGGGAAGAATGGAAAGTGTGGGTGGGAGAGGTCATTCATAACATCCAATTATCACTTATTCTAGTATTTGAAAGACTACCCAATTAATTCCTATTTCTCTTGCTCTTTCACGTGCAGAATAATAATTAGATGTCATTTTAAAAGTCTCTAATTACTAATAAGATATCTAGGGAAGTAATGACACAAGGACTCTTTGGACAAGCTGGCCACTATATGAAATTCTCATATACATAGATATAAGGAAGTATGGCGCCCCTTGTGGATGGTGCCAGATTGCCCTTGTAAACCTGTGGAATTGGAATAGGAGTACAAGGGCATGAAAGCATGGTCCCAACACAAAGGTACCACATACCCAGATGCGACTAAGGTTTTATTTTTTAACTTAAGGGATGGCAATAATATTAATGGTAGGAAAAGTGGAAGATGTGATTACTACCCTTTTTCAGTATGTCTCTTGCCAGAGTTGAAGTATAGGTTTTTGAATTTTGGTTGCAAGAAGTTTTCTTTTTGACTCATGGTTTCTGACCACAACTGGAAATAAAGCAGCATGTTGGTAATGAGTATTTTTAGTTATTTTGTATTTTGATTAGCTACTATGGTTTCGTGTACCCCAAGCACTCAGTGACTTGTGCTCAATACATCTTTGTTGAATGAATGAATGCGTACAGGAGTTTGTATCATACAGGAGTTTTTATTATCATACAGGAGTTTTTCATACCAGACTGTGTATTCTGTGGAGTCAAGAACCTTATGCAGTGGATTGCAAAAAAGTGGCTGAAAATTTCTCCCAACCCAGGATGCATACCCCATTTGAAATACAGTTTTGCTCCTCTTTTCAAGAAAAGGTAGAGTCTTTTTCTTTAGCTCCTTGGATCTAGTTTGGCCTTCTGACTTCCTTTGACTAATGAAATGCAATAGATGTAACATTCGAAGGGTTCTGAGTCTAGCCTTAGGAGTCTTATAGTTTCTGCTCTCATGCCATTGAACACGGGGCCACCATTTAAGAAGCGTAGGTTAGCTTCCTTAGGATGAGTAACCACATCAAGAGAGAGGTCAGCACTGATATCCAGCATGCGGGTGAGACCATTGTAGACTACCCAGCCTCAGTTCAGATCACACTGACTGCCACCAAATGAGTAATTCCAGGTGGCACCAGTTAAGAACTACCCAGGTGTATCAACCCAAAATTATTGACCCCCAGATTCATGAGTAAATAAAATGTTTGGTTTAAGCTATGGAATTTGGGGGGATGGTTTATGACGTAGCAATAAATAACTGTTATACCTTGTCTCTATTAGTCACGGCTGGATTTCTAGAACCTAGCTAATAACCTGACACATACTTAATCCTTGTTAATTTTTCGTTTATTGACTACAAATTTTGATTTTTATAAGAATTATACAAAGTAAATATTCTCATTTGTAGATGAGGATAACAAAGTTCAGAGAGATAAAGTAACTGGCCTTTATTAGTCAGAATGCCAATAAAAAACAGATAACACAAGGTACTTTGGTTAAGTTGAGAAGGATGCAGTAAAGGGGCTGTTTACAAAGACATGAATAGGGAAGTAATTGGCCTGGGTTGTAACATGGGCACTCGTTGTTACTATTCTAGGCTGGAGGGCAGAGAAGAAGGGGCAGTTACCAGACCCCAGAGCAGGAGAAGCCATGTGGAAAGGAATGTTTGACAGGAACTCATGACTTTGGTGGAGTGATGCCCACAGGAGAGAAGATGCAGAAATAAATGATACAATCTTACTATTCTGTCCTCTGAGTTTTTGCTGATGCTTCTCCTTGGATAAACCTAAACAGAAGCAGAGGTCTGAAGAACCCTTTAAGGAATCCACATGGGCAGGCATGGAGTGCGGTTAAACATGGAGAGTGCATCTGGAGAGGCAAGTGGCAGACACAAAGCATAGTATCCAAAGATATCGTCTAATGAGAATTGAGGTCTGATGACTTCCAAGATTCCGTGCAACATGTATTTACTATTTGTGTTCTGATATCAGAGTCCTAGAAGATGAGAAGTGATTTCCAACACCTCTTTTCTAAATATTTTACAAGGATAATTGCCTAAAACCTGTATGCATGGCACAGGGGTCATTCTTGTTCATTAGCAATTTAATTAGTCTCAGAGTGGGGCAGGTAGGTGGAAGATGCTTATCAAAAAGAGGAAGCCATCCTATTCATGTACACCTTTTTTAGTGGTATTTGCATTTCTGGTGCCCTTAGAAAGGCTGTTTCTCATGGTTGGAGATTATTTTCCTTGATAATCTGATCTTATTTAGGTAATTGCTGCAAAGTTGCAGAGAGGCAAGAGAAGAGGTATACTTCTGACACTATTTGCTTTCTTTTTGATCATCAATTTTTTTTTTTTTTTAATAAAATAACAGTCGATGCAGAGTGGGTTTCAGCCAAGGAGAGGACTTAGTCATACAAACACAGAGAATTTCCGAGTTTCTGCTAGAAAATATGAAAAGTATAGTGCAGTGAAAAGAACTGTAGGTTTGAGATTCTGGTCCTAGCCTCCTAGCTGAGAGGTGTGACACTGTGATCCAAATATTTAAAACTATGAATAATTCCATTTTCTCATCTATTGAAATGTCAAAATTATGCTAGACCATCTACGTCTGAGGGTTAGGGTGCCATAACAGACACACGATAACAGATTTACCCATAGCACATCAGAGTATACAGACTCTGTAAGGCATTCTTCTTCACAAAAATGCAAATATTCGGCACCCCCTGGAAAACTCAAACAAACATACGTGTGGCTTTGTTTCTTTGAACAAATTCAATTACCCTTGATGGCCTCCCTGCTGGACTCTGTCCTTAAAATCTGTGCATCGTGGGAAAAGGTGATGAGTTTGCCACAAAGAGCCTTGTCCTTGTGTGGCATTCCTTTGTGCTGGCTGTCCTGGAAGGCAAAGAGGGCCATGGGTAGCCCTCAGGGATCCCACCCAGAGCAAGTGACATTTGATTCATCGTGATCCCCTGCTCTGATAATCAAAGGGGACAATTGAAGCCTGGTCTGGGTTACAAGATTTATGAAATACAGAATTCACTAGTGGCCTCTGTCTCCTCTTTCCTTTTCAGTGATAGGTTAAGAGCTCAGGTTAGAGAAAATAGAAAGAGAAGGGATCAGTAGGCAAGTTAGGCAGTGATTTATCATTCTTCTGGCCTGAAGCCAGGTGGTTATTGGTACACAGCTCAGTGTTTGCAGAGAGAATAGAAGCCATATGGGAGTGTTACAGGACAGCCAGTCGATGTGGACGATACTATACAAATCAGGATGCCTGCAAGAGGCATTTGGAGGGAGGACGGTGACTTTGTTTTTCTTGCTCACTCTCTCTTACTGCTCCTTTTACAATTCAGGTAAATGGATAAAAGTAGAACCACCCCCAGTCTTAAGACAGAAAAAGAATTTTTCGTAGGGGTTCAATGTCAGATATATGGAAGAAATCTTTTAAATGTTGCTTTTATTCTGATAAGCTGTCTAAACTTAGTACACAAGCTGCAAATAACCCGATGAAATGAGGTGTAGCACTTATTTACATTCCCGGCATACACACAGTACCTTCTCTTATTTGCTGATTACCTGTTTTTTGCCCATATCTTGTCCCATCCCAGTTCTAAATATTTGGTACTATATAGGTAGAGCTAATGATAGAGATGTACACACATATATATCTATGTGTGCGTATGTGAGTGCGTGTGGGTGTTTATGTGTGTTGGCCTGTGGTTTCCTGGTGTTCAGAGGCTGCCATCCTCGTAGGAGCATGACTTTATCTTTCCCTCCCACTTTTGGCTTCCTATGCAGCCTTGGAGTAGATCCCCCACTTCGACTTTGGTTCTGCGGATGCCCGTCTTGGATCAAAGCTAATTCAATGGCCTGGCACAATTCTGACTCTATTTAAGCAAGAGGAATATGACACATTCGACTTCTGAAACTATGATGACTTGTTTCTTTACGGATGGTTTTATATTTTTTAAATCTTATTTGGAAAAACAATTCAGAATACATAACCATCACTTTTATGAGAGAAAAAAAAATGTAGCTGTGATATACTTTCTTGGGATATCGTTGTAGTATAATTCTAACAAATTGGCCTTCTGGTGAATTTGTTTAGGACTTCATAGATCTCAGACTTAGGAAGATGCTTGCTATTTCTTCAGTGAGTGAATTACAGAGGAATAACAAAAGAACAACAAACAACAGCTACTTGTTCGACCTGCACCTACTAACAGGCCAGGCTTACTGTGTGTGTGTGTTTGTATGTACATACACAAACAGTGTACATATATGTACACACATATGTACACATGCATATATGCGTACATATATATTTATCTGTATATATTTGCATATATGTGTATATATGATGTATCTTCAGAAGTCACACAATATTACAATATTATTTCCTTAATATCCTATTGATTACATAGATTAGCTGTAATCAATATGGGAAGGGACTATGGGGGGAAGGTTTACAAGAAGGCTAAGGTCATTTGCAGCCACCTCGGAGATGGACACCACAGTTGGTTATCCCTATAGGAAACTGTGCCTAAGTTCCGCTGGGGAATTCTGAGATGTAATATGCCTCAGAATTGTCCCCTAGGATTACTGGGATTCTAGGGTATTTATCTACAGTCCTCATTCTTTATTGGGTAGCTGCCCCTGAGGCTTTGACTTGCTCATACTTCTGAGTTGCACTCATGTTTAACAGAAGGACATCACAAGCAGAGGCAGAGAGCTCCCAGCACACTGAAAACTGTCTGCCACAGCTTTAGGCAGATGCAGCAGTGGATAGAGAGTATTGAAGATGGGGCAGAAATAACCTGTGAGAGAATAAATGTGAAATAACTAGAAATCAAGAAATAGTCCTGTATTATTTTTATTGTTATTATTTTATCATTATTATTACAATTCGTTCTTATATGTGGCAGTTATAGTTTGTAAAGTCACCATGAACACTGAATTAACAAATACTGAACCATCGTTCTTGGGGGAATACAGATTTAGAGTCTTGTGAGCTTTACTTCAACCAATGAATCCATAACCTTGTTTTATGTGTGTCTCTGTCGAAGATACCTTATTTAATATTTGTATTGATTTAGTAACATCGGACTCATAGCCCAAAGTGCCATAACTCATGCCTGAGTGAAGTTATCTAACACACGTATTTTCTGCAAAGATCTATCATGGCCTTCTTGCATTTGGGAATACTAGACAGCATTTCAATTCTACATTCAAAGGCCATTTTAAACAGCAAAATCACCAACGAAGAACACAAAAATGTGAAAAACGTGGAGCTCAGTAGACCCCAGAAAGGATACTTTTTTAGTTTGAAAAATGAAAGAAGAGGGCAGATCTTCACCTTGTGGGACCTCAGATGGGAATGTGTACATAGGGCTGCCCTGTGCCTTTTCCTGAATAACTATGAAAATATCATAAGTATTGCTTTGGGGTTTACTAATACGTTTTACTAAGCAGGTAAATTTTTAAATATGGAGTTTGCCAATGATTAACATCAAGTATTGTTAGATATTTTATGATGTTTGGTCATATTTAGAAGGCTGCGATTATAAAGATTAATAATAGCTGATTTATTAGTTGCTTACTCTAAGTTAGTCACTGTTCTGATTGCTTTAGTTGTGTTCTATTCTTGAAACAACATTGTGAAGTAGGAACTATTTTTATCTTTATTTTCAGATGAGGGTAGTTAAGAAATTTGAACTAATTTACACAGTCACTGGAAAGCTGAATTTTAAATACACGCAGTAAAGCATCACTTTGGAGTGGCAGGGGCTGTAATGTGCCACCCTGTGTTGCCAGCTGATAACCTACAGCTGCGTAGTACCTTTCCAAGAGATATTGTCCACCAAAGGGAGCTACCTTGCCTAAGGTTATACAGAGGCTGTTTGCATCCAATGACTGGTCAAAGTTGGGGTTCAAAGGCTCAGTCCCCTTGCCTCAGTAGAGGAAGTTGATGAAATTTCCAGAGCTCCCTGTCAGATCTGCTGAGGCCTCTGCTGCAACCACACCAGAATACAATTTCTCTTTTAGCCCAATTCTGTTACCCTCACGTCTTTGCAAGCATTGTTCCTGAGAATGCTCCCTAAGAAACGATTTTCACACACAGATGTCCATTTCAGTGTCTGTTTCCTGGAAAACCAATCTATGACAGTTCAAATGGCTAACACTTATTCTTTTCCCTTTACTGCACAAATGGGTAGACTGTCTTAATTTTATGACAATAAAGTTTAAAACAATCCTGGAAATTACCATGTCCATTTCTGTCCAGACACATTTAAGTGGTTTTGCACATTTGTAGAACTCAGATGCTCTAGGATACTTTCTATGCTTCAGCCACAATTATGATCCTATGTTCCAGGTCTCCCAAGCCTGGCATATTATCAACGCCTGAGTCAGGCATTAGAGCTTTAAGCAATGCAGTACAACCTTGTTTAGCTATTCAGCCTGTGAGTGATCAGTGCAATGTTGTCTCTTTATACTTTCTTTACCTAGCCAAGAGGCAGTCAGTTTCTGTAGTTTCCCCTGTTTCTGAATATTCAGTAACTTCATGTCTTTTGTTCAAGCAACCTTATACTTTCTCTCGGGAGAGAATTCTTTAGTGGACTTCTCCACCATGGTTTCAGCAGTAAAAAACCAAGCTCAAAATCCCAAGCAAAAGCCCTTTGAATAAAAAAATCTCTCTCTGCTCTGACACTCAATAGGAACTAACCCAACACTGAGAGAATTTAGTCAAGACCTGGGAAATGACCTATACGATGTACACGTTGTCCCAGAAAAGTCCAGGACTACCATTTCGCTTGCGTAACTTCGGGCAGGATGATGTCCCAGAAATGATTTTACTCTCCTCTTGGAGGGCTGATTGTGAATGTTTTCTGCTCATTTCCTCAGCTCATGAGGGAGTTAGACCTACCTACTAGCATCTGATAAAAGCTTTTTTTTTTTTTTTTTACCATCACTGGAGAACGAAGGTTGTTCTTGCCTGGAGGTAAATGGAAACTTCAACTGTGTGGGTTTCTACCCAGCACTCTGCCTGCTTGTCTTGTTGGCCAGTAAAAAGCAGGTGCTCTCTAGCAAATCTTACCATTTTCACACACCCTACTGTACCTTTGTTAGTTTAAGCAAGTGCTATTTTATTGTTCTAAGTTATATGCCACTCTAAAAGTATTTCTTTTTAGTGACCCAGCCCTAGCAGTAGCTACTGTTTTAAGGAAGCTCTCTATTCAGTATAGGCAGCTGTTTTTAGAGATAAACTCTTTTTTAGCTATATAAACAATTTCTATCTTCCATCTATATTTTATTTTACTGCCTCTCTTAACCTTTTGTGCTTCATCATTCTGGGATAATATCCAGACTCACCGAAGAGAGAACAAATCAGGATAAGTAATATTTTCATACCACCCACGTGCATGCCAAACATTGTAAGAAAGAATTGCAATCCAATGGGAAAATTCTTAGTGTAGTGATGTTTATTTTTTATAAGAGCATGATACTTGGATAAAGTATATCTTCTTAGGATGTCAAGTAATAGGAGAACTAAGTGGGCAAAGAACAAGGAGCCATTTAAGGGTTTAATGTTTTATTTATTTGGTGTGTGTGTGTGTGTGCGTGTGTGTGTGTGTGTGTGCACGCACTTACCGTTCTGGATTTTATATTGTATACTGCAGTACTTGGGTAAGCCTATTTTCAGATGAATTCCGAATTGCCCATCATAATTGTTATTAAAACATCATAAAAATGCTGAATTAAGAGTCTTGGAATCTTATAAGTGGAAGGGATTTTCTAAATTCACCTTCACATTTTAAAAAGGTACAAAACTACCTTTCAGAGATTTTAAACAATGTACAGAATGTAACACTTTGAATAAACCAAGACTAAAAGTTTGTTTTTCATTCTCCATCAAAGATTTATTCTGCTGTATCATCTTTTTGTGTAAAAAGACAGAATCCCAACCCTTCCATTGTATGACCTCTCTGAAAATCACACTGAACTGAGATAATTCTAGTAGAAAGTATCCTAGCATAACCATGAACACTCAACCTGGAGTTCCTGAAATACGGTACTGGCTTCACTCAGGGTTTTCTTAGGAGGTTTAACTGATGGTATAAATTATTTTTACTTAATTATATCTATACTTATCTTCTTGTGGTATATAATATATTAACCCCAAGCATGGGAGGATCTGTATTAAAATGGTAACACAGGATACTTTCTCTTATTTATTTTTAAGGAGAATAATCTTGAACTATCTGTTATATATCATTAAACAAAAAATACACTGAAAGAAATATTATAGGGGTTGAATAATAATGTATATCACTCCATCTATTATTCTTCTCTAGTTCATCCCTGAATAAAGTAACTGCATACCTGGACACACTGTTTTGTCTCTTTATCTTGCCATTCTGAAATTAATTAATCTATTTTATTCAATAATATTTACCGAGCATCCTCTGTATCCCTGTACTGTGCTAGGTGTTAGAAATATGTATCAGAGAGTTAAGCATAGTCTTTACACTTGTGGCGTTTTTAGACAGAGGGTGAAATAGACTCCAGTGAAATAGCGGCACAAATAATTTAAATCATATACATAAGTATAAAATCATAAATCTTATAAAGGAAATTAACAATGTGCAATGTTCATATGTAAAAGAGTGTTTGACCTAGACCGACATGTCAGGAAAGCTCTCCTGGGAAAACAGCATTTTATTTGAGAACTAAAGTGATAAGAAAGAATTGGTGCAAAATGTTTATAAGGAGTAGTGTTCAAAAATGGAGTGGCATGTGTAAAGTCGTGTGGAGGGAGGGAGCATGCTTTGTTTGAAGATTAAAATCAAGATCGACGCAGTCAGAACTTTGAAAGCTGAGGGATCATGGTACATGATGTGATGAAGCAGTATTTAGGGCCTAGACCATGCTGAACTATATTAATTATCTTAATTGTACTCCAAAAGCAAAGAGCAAAAGTAATTCATGGAAGGATTTCATGCAGATGTATGCTACATCACCAGATTTGTAGAGAAGAGAGTTGATTAAGTGGGGTTAAGTGGGAATTTAAAAACACGAGAGAAGAAGGAGAATCTTTTGATAGTCCAGAAAGATGTGAGCTTATGTGGACCAGGATGATGGTGGTAGCAGATATAGAAGTAGATGTGTTCAAGGTGTATTTAGATATAGCATTTGGGATTTGTTCATGGTGGTGGAAAAAGAGAAGGCGTTGTCACAGATGTTTCCCAGTCACTTGACAACCAGGAAAGTATTAACGGTAGTGTCATTCACTGGGAGAGGGAGAAATAGACAATGATTTCAGAATGTAGGATAGCCATTGATTCCAGGTTTGGATGTGTTCAGTTCAACCTGTCAAGAGGGTAAGCTGGAGATATGCATACTGAAACTCAAAAGAGAAATAGCAATCTCCATCAATGCTGAGATAGAGATTGAAGCTCTGGGTATAAATGAGAATGTTTTAATTTATTTACTATATTTTCAGATAAGACAGACTTAAGAGAAATTAGCTGCTATTGAGAAAAGTATGCAGTATTAAGGGTGAGACTAATTATATGGGGAGAAGAAGAGATTAAGTTCCTATGAGGTCAGCAGATAATGGAAACGGAAACATCAGTGAACTGTATACTGGAGACACACTATACCTATTTTGTTTCAATGTGAGAGAGCTAAAGGGGCTGGAGTTAAAAAGAAAGTAGTCTTCGTGAGCCTGATAGTGAGATAATAAAGGATTCCTATCTTACGGCTTACATTTGTCTTTGCATTAGGCAGTGAGAGTGAGGTGAGGAGCTGAATTGTCAGAGTTTTGTGGGGAGCACAGAAGTGTAAAATAATCATGGAAAATGAACAAGACTTTGTTAACTAGAAAAAAAAGTCTGATTTCAAGCAAGTGTTAGAGCCTCTTTCAACTTAAAAGATCAGGAATAAATTGTAGCATCAGCTTGCTTTTTTGTGTGGTTTTCTCAAGCAGAATTCAGTTGCTTGGATGAAAGCAGAAGGAAAGGGAATATTTGGCTTTATTCAATTAAGATAATAAATTCAGAATATTTGGTATTTCTAAAAATGGGCTTGATGAAAAATACGGAGGAAAATAAGTGATTGGCAAGAGTGTTTTTGAAATTGTGTACCAAAGAACCTAAACTGGATAACGAGAGAACTAGTGAAAGGGGGAGGTTATTGGTGTGGAAAAAAAGGAAAGGAGTCTATTAGTCTATGTAATAGAAAGAGGTCAATTGACTAAGCAAGCTGGATTCATAGGGGACTGTGAACATAGAGACTGGATTTAAAGGGTTAAGGGTGGATTGTAAACGATGAATTAGGAAGGAGTTTTTGTAGTGAAAAAAATAAAGATGATGCTATTATTCGGACCACAGTGTTGGGTGGGGTGGGGGAGATAGAAAGAAGTGGAATTATTGGTTCTGAAAATGAAGATGTCTCAGGTGATACTACATTCTAGTTCTAGTAAGTGCCTTTGAGAGTGGATGGCTGAGTCATCATGTTAGAGAAGATCATTATTGTTCAGGAGCTCAAAAAAGTTGAGGCCAGTAGTCCGGATGGGTTAATGTGAATGATGATAGAGATAGAGAGTTTTCAAAATGTGAAGGTCCTCGATGCAGAAGTTTAAAATAATTGTGGAAAATGAATAAGACTTTATTGACTAGACAATGACAGGATCAATGATAGTGGTAGTCTGAGGAGAACTGGACAGTTCAGTCCGAAGATGTTAGAGCCAAATGGCTGTGGCTCTCAAGGAGCAGACTTCTTATAAAAGAATGGGGAAGAGTTTCAGAGACTGACTACCAACCCCATTTGTTCTTGGTCACACAGAGAGACAACAGTTCTCATCCTTCCTGGCAGTTAGAAGGGGGCCACGTGACTGAGTTCTGGCCACTAATAGGCAAAAAGAAGGGATACTGTCAGTCTTGTACAAGGTCATTAAATAGCTAATATATCTTCCATTTAATTTCTTCCCTCCGACCGGATGTTGTCAGAGTTAGCCTAAAATGGCAAGATGTAAGGACCAAAAGATGGAAACAGACTAATTTTTAAGTCACTTCTCAGATGAGAAATGTTTTAAGTGCATTTATTAGACAAGGCAGTGATGTAATTAAGAATAAAAAGCCTTCCAAAGGGAGGGGCCTGAGGCCTATGGAAACCAATGGACAAAAAGTGTCTCCCAGAATATAAACCCTGGAGTGAAGATTTCACCGTGTCTGCCTAGCAATATCGCAGAATATTTGGACTAGTGAGAGTAGTGAGTTTTTTATTCTTCATCTTGCCAAATGGGAATATTTACTGCTGATGTCTTGTCCCTGTTTCGCTACTATATGTGGCATGTGCATTTGTGTGGGCAGGAAAAAGATAACATCACTTTAATCCAAAGTTTATAGGATCAGGATAAACCATATCCAAAGACGACGGGGATGCCTGGGCCTCATCCTTTAAGTCCAGAAATTTAGCCAGAGGCAGTGACTGAACAAACTCTTTGAGTTGTCCTGTTTTCCTGAGATAGTGAGAATTTCATATGTGTGGGAAGAAAATTGAGACAGATGCTAATTTTATGTTCTTTTCCTAGGACTGGGGAACACTAGATTTCCCACCCTTTTGGGCAATTAGGTAAGAGTCACGTGATTAGCGATAGTCAAGTAAATGTGGGCAGAAACGAGGTAGACTATTTCCAGGCCTGAATTCTCAGACAAATTGAAAACCCCTTGGTTCATTATCTGCATTCTCAGTTTTGTGGATAAAAAAAGGATTCTGAGATGACAGAGGCCTGTGATAGGAAAAAAAAGAAAAAAATCTGTGAGTCACCACTTAGAGAAAAGCTGTTGGGAAGTCTTAACATTCACAAGTGAATATGGCATAAATTAGAACTAAACTTCTGTTAAGTCACTGAGGGTTTGGGTCCTTACTTCTTTAGCAGCTGGTAGGTTTCGTCATGAGTAGAAATAAATTGATGTAAAAAAATTTTCCACAAATATATGGCAATGGCTTCATAGTAGGAGAGTAAGGAGGGAGGACATGATATTGGGAAGCTTGGTGGAAGGCAACTCACGTTGTGTTGGGGTAAAACATTTGAAAAATTGTCACTTCTGGTAACTCTTTGAGGCAGATGGTTTGCCTGGCTAACCTGGTAAATCTAATAAAAGAGATTTGAAAAAAAATTATGCAATTAATGTGAGTTGGCTGTTACTGCATTTGGCAAAGTGTTATAAAGGAAAGGATGGCATAAAGAAAAATTGACTGGTTTCCTAGCAGAACTGAAAGGGAGTAGGTAGAGTCCAAAAATGTTGGGACTTGTAGGGTCAGACAAGCCTCTTTCTAGACTCTGAATAGTAAGAAATGGGATTAATTTTTTTTTTTTTGTATCAAAAGCCAGTTTAATTTTCACTTTACCAAAACAGGATGAAGATGAAATAGAATGCATGGTCTGTATTCATATTTATTGCAAGAAAGCATCAAGGTAGTAGTCATTAAACATAGAGAAAATCACAGCTGAAAAATGATATCTAGAAAGAACTTTGGATGTGGTTACTGCACCATAAATTGAATAGAAGGCAAAGCTGAAACTTAATAAGTTTTGACAAAAAATGTATTGCTAGGGAAACCTCAAGACCAGACTAAAAATCTCTAGTAATGTTCTAGCTATTAAAACAACTTCTAGTCCCTTATTTTCCCACGGTCAAGAGGCAGTCTTCAAGGTTGCAATGCCTCGAGGAGGGTACACTAACCAATCCTTTTTTAAGCTGTGGCCATGTAGAAAAATAGGAAAGAGAACACTTTCTAAGAGAAGAGCTTGATGTCATGGAGATAGGTGACCAAAATAGGTCCTTCAAAGAATAGAACCTGTTCATGGATTCTTAACTACCACCCAGACAAAGATGATTCCTGGTGCCTGGTCCTCCGAATTTCAAAACTGTTACAGACTTATGACTGCCGTGTGTCTCCTATTCTCTCTCTACCATTTTCTTTCTGAATGGACCTGTCTGATGTGGATATCCTTTCTATATTCTGACATCGTATAATAAGTGAGATATATATTTTACCTATAGGAAAGAAAGTCACTAGATGTAGAGGACTAGGAATTCCCAGTCCTAGAGAACCTGATGGTAATTTAGCTTGCCCCTTTTAGGAATAAAGAGTATTCTATGTGTTGGAGAAAAGATAAAATGGGTATTTGTACACCAGAATATTGAGTTGTGGCAGATACTCACCAGTCTTATTTACTCTTCCTGGGAACACTTTCAAAGCCACTATTTCAATTAAGTTGATGCCAAATGACTGAGTTATGGCTGATGGGTTGTAAGCAGAAATAACCTGTCACTTTCTGGCTGTGGTGATTAAGTATCTGGTGTATATTCATATCAAATTTTTTAGTCTCCTTGCTGGCTAAAGGATGCCAAGATGACTGCAATGTCAGAAGATGGCAGAACAATCCTCAAAAACAGTTGATGTGAGGAAAGTCACTTAACCTTCTCATCAGATTGTTCTTTGAGTGAGAAATAAATTTTTGTGTCACACCCTGAAACTTCAGAATTTTTTTGTTACTGTGGCTTATTCTAGACTCTCCTGACTGATACAGAGAATTAATGCTCTGTGAATGTCAATGCTCGATGAAAAAGAAAACAGCTCCCTCCTCAAACTTACAAAATGTGAACTTTGAGAGACGCCAGCATCATTATGGGAAACTTTATCTTCAGGAGAAAACAATGTTTTCCTTAAAGCAAGGAAGCATAAAGAAAAAGCTAAGGAAAGAGATTGAAGATAGAAGCGAGCTTGCTTATTATAGAGTAGTGTTTCAAGACAGAAGAGTGAACAGTTTGGAAAGGTAAACATAGTGTATAGCTAGTTAGAATCCAGAAAATACAGAGCAACTCTAAAGATTAGAGGGCCAGAGTTTTGGCAAGGACTTACACCACAGGGATGAAAAGCCTGATAGGCCTGATCCTTATTGTTGGTCTAATTAAACAGCGTGGCTATATGTCTTATTGCTGGAGGAATTGTGTGATTCCATCTGTAGTGAATGGCTGCCAGCTCTTTTTTTTCTCTGTCCCCCTGGAGCCGGGAGTGGTGGCAGTCCCTACAGCAGTCATGCTTGCACAGCAGTTGATGACAGCAGCAATGATTTTTAGTCCTTGTACTTCGTTTCCTCAGTTCTTGGATGAATTGCCCCTAACTCTTCTTTGGAAGCTATTCAAAGGTCAGTGTGTCATTGAGATTGTTACTGGTTTCTTGAAGCATCTTCAGGCCAATTATCAACTTTTTTATGATGCCATTAGATATTCCTGGTTGTGACAGCTGTTTCCTAAAGATATAGATATATATTTTTAATATTCTGAAACTGGAGAACAGTTTTCAAAGGGGACATGATTCCTTTCAGGCTTGTTCTGCTCTGAAGACCTTAGATTTTATTTCCCTCCAGCTTTATATATCTATTCTCTAGAAAGTGTGAGAGTGATGTTGTTTACCATATTGCATAGTGCTATCTTTATGAGGGCCTCATGTAGAAAGCCTCTGTGATCTTGGTATCAGTAAAAAGTACTTTTCCTGGAAACTGGATTATTTCATTCTTCCCTAGATAATGTGAATTATATATTTATGAATGGAGTTGGTGGTTAGAGAACTTTCATGCGACTCTGTGGCTTATCACTTTATGAAAAATATTTTGGGTACTAACCCCACCTTTGGTGCATCTTTTTTTTTTTTAACTTTTACTTCTCTAATGTCTAGATTTCTTTAATTTATTTTTTAAAATGCTCTATGGATATGCTCAAGGTGCATTTGAAGCCTTTTTTGATGGTTAAGGTGTTAGAAAGAATGCAAGATATAAAGAGAAAGAAAGAACTAGAGTAAGAAAGAAAAAATACTTACTGTCAGCATTCTGTCCATAGTCCCTCAGACTGTACTATTTCAGTGGGGCCTGGCTGACCTCCAACTGCTAGTATCTGCATCTGTGCTGAGATCACTTTTTGAAACAGCAGAAGGCTGTGATGTACATGCGCATGGAAGGCTAGAAGTGCCAGGAAATTAGCTTCCCCTGGAGAAAATGTCTTTATCAGTGACTCTCAAGTTACTATATAAATACCCCACCTCTCTCACCCCTTTGTTGGGATAATTATGAGGGTTTTGCAGCCTTTCCTGCTTTGCATCATTTCATACTTTACCCACTGGATCGAACTCTGGTTACTCACTGTGTTTTTGAGCTGCCTTTCTTCCATGTATCATTTCTCCATTCTCCTGTCACTAAGGAGACCTAACTAACAGAGAGAAAGAAAAAGAGGGAAGGGGGAAGGGTTGGAGGGAAAGAAGAAGAGAGGGAGACAAAGAGAGATGGAGAGAGGCAGAGAGAGAAAAGAAGAAAGGCAGAGGGAGAAAGACAGAAAGATAAAATGCATATCAAATGAATACTAGATCTATCAATTGATCTATCGATTGATAGATGATAGAAGGTCGCTCGGTTAATAACAAATGACTAGATATTGTATCAAATAGGATGTTTTGTAGAAAGCAAAGGAAAAATAAGTTTGTTAGACAGACGTAGAGGTGCTCACAGAAATCAGAAAAGCTAAAGAATAAAGTTCATAACATAACTTACAACATCTCGGTATCATGACCGCTCATTCATCTCAAAGACATTGCTGGAGCAAATTTTTTCTTACTGTTTAAAGTCTGCTTTGTTTATTATTCAAGATTCAAATTTTATAGAGGAGGTTCAGGTTGGTCTTGTTTAGGCGTTATGTCTGCTTTTTCTACAGACATATGCTCTACGCCTTTATTGATAGTCTCCCTAAACTGTGTCAAATAAGAAGAAAGAGAATCCTCCCAAAGTGGGAGAATAAATCTACAAGAATTCCTACAGGCCTACATCCCAGGTTTTCAGTTCCCAATTCTAATACATTTTCTGTGATAGGAAAAGATTTTTGCAAAATCCTTAGAATCAACAGCTCCAATAATTATAGACTTATTGGTAGTCACTTTAGACAATCTGAGACACAAGCTAGAGAGTTAGAACTCCTTTATAATTATGTGAAAATGCACGTACCCTGCTATCGCCACTAACCTCACCACCAATTCAGGACTACTGTTTCATGTTTGTGAGGACCAATTAGATTGTTTTGGGTGGGCCCATTCTAGA
Source organism: Pteropus medius (assembly GCF_902729225.1). Lineage (NCBI taxonomy): Eukaryota > Metazoa > Chordata > Mammalia > Chiroptera > Pteropodidae > Pteropus > Pteropus medius. The sequence continues at coordinate 16,297,660 of NW_024340696.1, read as the reverse complement.
TAGAATGAAATACAAAGTAATTGGTAAAAGTAAGAATAAGTTATATCTAAATGATAAGATCTATTATAACAAGATAATATGTTCTCCAGATTTAGTTAGCTTAGAAAGTGAGTTATAACCTTTCTGTGAGAAAGGAGATTAAATTATTTACAGAGGGATAAAAGCAGTCTGAACATTTCAACACATATAGTTAATATATTTTCCATATTAATTAAAGCCTTTTTTCATTATTTAACTATCAGGACCACTTTTTATTTTTGCAAGTAGAGGACTAGACAAATGGGAAGAGGAAGCAAGGTAGAAAAAACAAAGAAGAAAATACAGAAGATTCGATAAACTTTAGTGTTGTGGCAGAGACCTCTATAGCCCATAAGTGTCAATGTGGAGGTAGAAAAACAATTTTTCCTCTACCCTTCTAGGTTCTTCACTGAGAACTACCCCAGCCCCTACCCTGTAATAAAAGACAGATTAACAGGAGAATAACAAACAGACACTTAATAACACTTATATCTCTGGTATACATGGGAGATACTAAGGAAAACTTAAGCCATTACCTTAAACACCATCTCCAACTAAAGACAAAAGAAAAAGTTGGGGGGACGAGGGAACCAGTTATCATGGGAGACTATCAGGAAGAGCACAATTAACAAGGGCATGATTGTTATGCAGATTTAAGTCCATGCTTTCTCTGTTGGTAAGAGTTTCTAGAGATTTGGTTTCCTTTCTTTTCCTGGTATGGAGAGGGAATCACTCTTACAAAAGGATATTTCCCTTATAAATGTAAATGTCTCTTACAAGAGGATAACTTTTACTAGGTTTTTAGAACTTCTTCCGTGTGTCCAGTTGCTTAAAATAAACTAGCTCAAATAATCAATATCCCAAAGAGGTACATTTTGGAGTATCACATTCTGTTCCCCTTTACCAATCAATAAGTTTTCTGAGAAAATCAAGACAGATCAATGATAAATTCATAGCCTTGAAGCTATCTAGATTATTTTCCTTATTAAATGTTTTAAATAACAGGTTTATTTGTTCCAAGGTTGGCGGTCAGAATACATTAAAGTTATTTATTGAGGACCTACCGCTTTGCCCAAACCCATAGAAGTTATTGTGAAATGGTAAAATAGCATGTCTTGGAAGTAATATATCTGAGTTATTTGTTCCATGATATTTACATAGCCTGGGAAAGTTTGTTAACCCTGATCCTTAATGAAACCATGAGTAAAATAGTTTTCTCACTGTTGGAGTGGGAATCTGCAGATGAGCATGAAGAGGAGGCTGGATTAATCCAAGTGGTAATAGGTTAGAGTTGGGGACATTGGTAAGAACTCATGCTTAGCGTGGTTAGATATGCATGGTTACATATAGAAATATTTGTAGATATGTGTATGTATTTGATTAAGCACACATGAGTTTTTCTTTTTTCTGTCTGTTGAAAGGACCTAAAAGAAATGATACTACAGTAGCAGTGAGTGTACCTAGCACAGAGATCTGGTTTCTTATACTATTTATTAGTGAAAAGAACCAGCACTCCCTGGAAAAATGGCTGATTGTAAACAATATATGAGAGGAGCCTGGAGCATCTTACGGTGCCAGAAAATACACACCTGCTCAAACAAACAAACAAACAAACAAACAAACAAACAAACAAAACCATACTGATTAAAGGTGTGTCAGGATCCAACTGAAAGCATTCCCAATGGCCAAAGCTAGAACAATTGGACCAACAAAATACATAAAGTAATATCGGGTTATAATTCAAAGCATAAAATAAATATCCTTGAAGCCATACAGATATAAATAAAGACTTGCTTAAATTAATAATCGAGGGAGAAGAGACAAATCTTCCTTGCAGAAGAACTCAAAATAAATTATGTAGATTCTCTGTCGTCAAAGGGAAGGATCATAAATCCTCACTCTTTAATGGGGGCTGTGCACAGTGACTTTGTTCCAGAGAGTACAGTATGGAAAAGGGGGAATCTAGAGTAATTTTATAGTGCAGAAACCTAACAAACACTACTTCTGTCAGACGATCAAGGTCAACATCCACAGTCATAAAACATGTTGATAGTATGCAGTCTTGATATGACAAAAATGGATGAATGAAAATCTGTTGAGCATTTAAGTTTCTGATAGTACTTGCCTTTATCTGTGTACCATAGAATTTTTTTTTTTTTTTTTTTTTTACATAAGAAAACCCTCCACTACTTTGGATTAAGTCATTTTTATTTAAATTTCCTTTTAGTTGCATTTTATTTTCTTTTAGTTGCCTCTTAACACAATGCTAAATAGATCCCACGTTATTCTGTTATTTTGTAATATGGCTGTGAAACAGGTACACTGTAAATGGTCAATTGTGAAGAATTTTCAGAAGCACATCTGCCATAAAGAAAACCTTTCTTATCTTCCTTTTTTTTTAAATTTTGCTTTTTACTGGAAAAAAACATCTTTGCCCATTAAGAGGATTGTTTCCCCCTTATCACTAAAAACAAGGGACTATGAGGGGATGAATTTCTGTTCTTTTTTGTTGCTGCAATATTACAGCCATCTGCAGAAGGACCTATCAAAGAGAAGGTGCTCAATAAATATTTGATAAATCAGTACAGCATTACATTGTCTGCATTTGACTTTTAAATACTTCTCTCTAGAGGATGAGATGCTAATTAAAGTCATGGAAGTGGCTGGGACTGTTTCATTAAAACAGATTTTTGGCATATCTCTGCACATTGGGTTAAATGAGGAAGAAAGAGTAACAAAATAGGCAGAGATAGTATCAAAGAGATGGAGGAGAACTCAGATGATGTATTGTCAAAGCATCCAAGGAAGGCCAACATTTCAAAAAAAAAGGTCTTCAGTAATGAGTATTTCAAAAAATAATGAAGAGCAAGCTGCTAGATTTATTGATGTGGAAGACAATGATGGATTTTGAGGGAGCACTTGAATGATGGGAATAAACCACATTGATCTTAAGGTGTTAGTAAGTAATAGTGATTGAATATTGAGGTGATGAATGAAGAATTTTCTTACAGCTTCATGGTTGTGTGTATATGTGTTAGGTCTTATATGTTGCGCTTCGAGTATTTCTTGACACAATAAATGGTGTTGCTCTTCTTTATGTATTATCATAATTACTGTTTCAAAATGTCTTGCTTATAATTTAAGCTTAAAAGTGAGAAAATGTATATTATATATTATCTGAATAGTCTTTGTGATCCTTCACAGCTTTAAACATAATGCTGAATGCACAACAAACTTTTAATAAATACTATTATTTCGCTTGTCATTTTAATGATTCCATGTTCTGATTTTTCATTACATGACATCCATGATAGTCCTACTTCTGTCAGAAAATAATGGATAAGTTATACTTAAATTGTATAGAAATAACAAGTTGATACCTCTAGCTAGTAACAGAAAAAATGTTGCAATAATTTGAATATAGTGTATAATAAAACAAAATCTATTTGTGAATCCTTGTGTAATTTGTAGAGCACTTTAACTTTAGTTGTTTTAATGAATTTCAAAGCAATCTCATGAAGAAGCTTGATATGATATTATCATTATTTTCAGAGAAAGTAATAACGTTTACAATTAGGCTTGAGTTTAGATAGCTGCTATTGCCATTCATTATTTGACCTTAGTTGACTCACTATCTCTAGCTTAGGTTTGTTTACCTGTAAAATAGTTACATCTACTTCACAGACTTATTGAGATAATTAAATGAGATAATCAAGTGCTCAAAAATCTTACCTTTCCTTCTTTCTTTCCATTGCTATACCATGTACAAGCAGATATAGCTATAAACCAATTAAGAACTGTTTTTTTTTTTTAAGATATGGAAACAAACAGAATATGTACTTGGCAAATATAATAGCTAAAATTAAACTCAATCCTTTGGATGCTCAAAAGCTTTTTATTATACCTTCGGTCACAGTGATATTTGAAAATGATAACATTTGGTATATCCTTTATTTATTCCATATTGCATTTGATTTTCAGGTCCCTAAATTTATTCAAGAATATTTTAATAATTATTTTGCTGAAAATCTAATGCAAAGTTTAAGTCTCTCTAAAGGTAGATTTCCATTCTCTTAATAATAGCATAGAGAAATTACTTAGAAGTTCTTTTTATTCCACAATACCTCAGAAATTGAGAGCAGATAATGAGAATGTATTTGCAGTCTTAATGTAGTAATACCCAGTGGAGATATTCACATTTTTAATTATTTAACGATGTCATTTAAATATTATCTGTCCTCTATGAATATTTCATGTTCATCAAAAATTCCCTGAAAAAGTAAAAATAACCTGTACATTTTTTAAAGAAGACAGTAGCACCCAAATGGTATTTCACTGCCTTTGGCATGGGAAATAATTTTTAATCCAATGGTTCCAATCAGTCATCTAAAATTTTTGCAAGAGTACACAGATCGAGGGCGTGTCAACAAAGAGAACCTCGGAACTAGGGCTTGAATAATGAAAAGGAACTGAATACAAGCCCTGTCTCAAGATCAAATATTCTTCAGAAACATGTAGAAGGATCTCTAAAAGTCAAAGCTGAGCTGCCTCCACTGATATGATCAGTTCGAACCAAATGTATTATGGATTGAATTGTGTTCACCCAAAATGCATATACTGAAGCCCGAACTCCCAACATGACTGTATTTGTTGATAGGGACTCTAAAGAGGTAATGACATTTAAATGAGCTTGAAGTTCTAATCTAATATGATTGGCATCCTTATGAGAAAAGGAAGAGACAACCAGGAGAAGAAGCCATGCAAGGACCCAGCAAGCAGGTGGCTGTCTACAAGCCAAGGAGAGAAACCTCAGAAGAAATTAATCCTGTTGGCACCTTGATCTTGGATTTCTAGCCTCTAGAATTGTGAGAAAGTAGATTTCTGTTGTTTAACCCAGAGGTCTCCAACCTTTTTGGCAACAGGGACCGATGCTCCTGTGAGAATCTAATTCCTGATGATCTGAGGTGGAGTTGAGTCAGCGACTAACTCTGGGGAGAGGCTGCAAATACAGATGAATCTTTGGTCACTTGCTTGCCTACTGCTCACCTCCTGCTGTGCAGTCTTGTTCTTAACAGGCCATGGATCTCTACCAGTCCATGGCCTGGGGGTTGAGGACCCCTGGTTTAAGCCATGCACTCAGTAGTATTTTGTTAAGATTAGCCCCCAATAATGAATGTATGCTTCCAAGAATGTGTATTTCCATCATGACCTGTGGAATATTAAGAGCAGAGGTATAAAGTTAGACGATTATGGGAAGTATAGTAAATAATATGAGTTACCATACAGGGAACATCTAGTATGTGATGAGTAATTAAGACAGATACCTTTTATTTCCAAATCAAACTTATAATGTTGACACTGTTAGCCTCAGTGTGCTGATGAGAAAAATTAAGGATTGGTGGAATTAAGTAACTTCTTCTAATCAAAGAGATGAAAGGTAATTAATAGAAGATTAGAACTCAGATTACTTTTTAATTTAAAGTGATAACCTTGCCATTATACTATAATGTCCCTGTGTCTTCATTTTTCCATGACCTGTGACTCTAGCTTTGGCTCTATCCCTTAGTTTCTCTCTCTGTCTCTCTCTGTCTCTCTGTCTCTCTGTCTCTCTGTCTCTCTGTCTGTCTCTTTCTCTCATTTCTCCTCTTTTTCTCTCATTCTCTCTCTTGTGTCTCCTACTCTGCAATAGTTCTTGGTCATACGTTGTCTGTACTTAGGGAATATACTGTCCTACACTAATTATGTCCTTCCAGTTAAATGAGTATGAGAGACAAAGAGGTAGAGAATAGAGTCAGGAAGGACTTCATTGTGCCTCTTTTGATTATTTACTGGGACAACTTGGCATTAGCTCAACCTATAACCTGTATTGCCTGCTTCTAAACAGTTTGCTTTCAATTACTTTACCTTGGCAACAAAGTCAGAAACTTTAAATACGTTAGTCTCATTGTTAACTTAATTAAAATACAGCATCTAGTTACATCAGAAAACAATCAGCTGCTTCTCCTTTCTCTGAGGAACTAACACACAGGTTGGAAACCATTGAAAAGGGGACCACTGGGAGAGCTTTTGAAGGTTATCAGAAAAGTCACGAGGTTTGGAAACTCATTTTTTGTGAATGGAAAACAAAACAATAGAGGGCATGTCGGCTTTCTTTTTCTACTCTATTCTCTCCTCCATTGACCTTTATCTCCCTTCTTCTTCCCTCCTACCCTCTCCTCTCCCCTCTCCAACAATGGTATTCTTTCTTTGGAAACCTGTTTAGTTTCTAAAGAGGCTTTCAGGAATGCGTGACATTGAACAATTACGAGTGTGTGATCTTGGAAATTTTTCCAAAATGTTATGTTTTTTGAACTAGAAAAATGTTGATGTGAATGGTCGAAGACGCTTCCACTCATTGATACAGTGTTACATGCATTGTCCCTTTTACTATTTGTAATTACCCAAAAGAATGATTGCATGGATTATTTCCATTTGTCAGATGTAAAAATTGTGTGATGAAGAGGTTAAGTTACTTGTCAGAGGCCACAGAGCCTATAAAGGCGAAACTTAATAGCCTCAATCTGTAGACGGTACTTGTCACTATTTCTTTATGCTACATGTTGAGTGTCTATATATTATGCAGTTTGTAATGCTCTTTTTAGAAAATGAGAAAGTAACAACCTTCTTCTTAAATATGTAATACACAATATATTTATTATGCATTAAGCTTTTCAAGAAGGAATTTATTTCTTTGTTTCTGAAGTCTGGTAATCCTAACTTCTTAGATGTGGGTGAATACATTTATTACTAAGTCTAGATATGTCAGAAGCAATATAAATATTAGACTATCATATCTAAAAGAGAGAATATGATAGCTTTACTTTTCTTAGTAATGCTTGACCCATGTTTTATAGTCAGGTGTGTGTGTGCATATGTGTGTCTTTTAATGTGGAGTAGGACGAGATTATAGCTAATGGTTAAGAGGGTCGTCTTTGGAGTAAAAATGTTTGAATTAAACCAGTAGTAAACATTTCATCTTGGACAGGCTACTTATCCATTTAGGACTCAATTTCTTAATTGGAAAATGGGAAGAATAATAGTACTTGCCATACTGAGTTCTTCTGAAATTAAATAAGAGGATACATGTAAAAATATTTCATACAATCACACTGTAATTACTCATTAATAGCCAGCTATTTTTCTTCCCATAGTATTTTATTGCTGGATTATTTATTCCATGAGAAGGATGGCTAGCAAGATAAGTTTTTCCGACAATGAAAGGTTGTCATGCCTAAGGTATATGTATCCTTCAGTGGCACTAAAAGTGAAAATGTTAGCAATGTCTTCTGATTGTCAGCAATTGGTTGCCAGATAGAAGTGGTTCTTAGCAAAGGGCATTTCAAACCTTGAACGTCAAGAATTAGAAGATAATCAGAGTTCTGGTTGTTTGTTCTTAAGTCAGAGAAACAGCTACAAAGCGGCACATTGCAGCACCGCAAGGTGGCTTCCACTGAGGTAAGGTAATATTCCATTTGAGGATCCATGAGACACAGTGTAGCCAAGCCTTTCTCCCAGATGTCTTCTGAACTGCTACCCCTGTCTACATACACATACATACAGAGTATGAGTGCATGGCAGTATAAAGGATATATTTACTCTGTCTATAAATAACATTTACATTTTCTGATTATAAAAGTTTATTAACCCACTAGACTATAGGTAATATACATACAGGAAAAAGTATAAAGAAAACAATAAACTCACCTTCTAAAATTTTCCATTGTAGAAATAAAGACCATCCAAATGAGAACAAACGAAGGCTATTTATTTAGACTTGCTCTAGCAAAGGAGATAGCCACCATCACTTGTGGTTAGTGGAGATTCAAAGGCAGGAGAGGAGTGGGAAAACTTAATAGTGAAAGATGGGGAACATTTCAGGTATGCTATGAGTCTGTTGGCTTGGGGAAACTGTAGGTGGGCTAACCAGAAGTGGGGTGTCCTAGAGTTTAGTTAGAGGTGCATATTTGACTTTCTCTGGTTGGTCCTAAGTAGTAAGTGGGAACAAAAATCAAAGAAGCTGACCTGTCAGTTAACCAAATTTTAGCCATTTGGGGCTCATTGTTACAAGAGTTATTGTATGGCTTCCTGGATTTTTGCTAGAGATGGTCTGACTTTACAAGTCTAACTTGTAGATAGTTGTCTGGCTTCCTGGGATGGTTGCTGCTAATTGTGGGTCGAAGTCTGTTTTTATACACGATCTGGCCATTGTCCATTTATATATTCAATCTCTCACCATATTTAGCATAGTGTGTTTTATCCCCATCCCACTACCAAGATATTGTGGAGCTACTAAGCTAATTTTACAGGTAGAAAATGTGTATTAACCACTAAATATCCAATTCCTCAAAGAATAATGTTAATGGTTCGATTCATTGCATATACAGAACACGTATTATGTGGCAGGTTCTGATGGATGCAATAAGTTAATGATGACATGGTTGTCTACTTCTGAGAACCTAGATTTTGCAGAACAGATATGATATGGGTCTAGATGTCCTGTCTGCTTGACTATTTTCCATGAATGATGTCAAGTATTTCTGGCTAAAGTAATCATATGTTCATTCACAGTCTCTGACCCATAAAATCATAGAGGATCATTACACAAATGGAGAAATATCCAAGTTTAAAATATATAATGCTCAGAGTTAAACAAGTGTTTTAAAAAAATGAAAGGAATTTTGTATTTCAAAACTGAAGTAATTAGCTGTCTGAAAAGCCTCTAATTAGTATATCATTTGAATTTAAAATTAATATTGCAGATATTAAATTACTGCTTATTTCAGATGAATTTTGGTAGTTAAATCAAATGTAATTGAATGCAGTTGGATGATCTCAATGTATTATATTGTTTTTATTAATGAAAATTAGTTTAAAATTGGATTCATAATTCGCCTGTGTTTACAATGTTAAATTTATAATTGCTATTAAATACTAACTCGAGAAACATCATGAACGCAAAATTTTAAATGAATTTCATTTACACAGTCCCCAAATAAAACTCTCGCATATATTAAATATGTACAAATATTTTAACTTTTATTATCTTTATATGTAGAGATCATTCATGTTTATTTTGAGTGATCGATGACATTAGTTCCTGAGAATTGATTATTTTAGCTTAACAAGTCCTGAATTGACTTCTTTATTTCGTGAGTTCTGTAATGTGAGTTTTTCTTCCATAGTTGAAATGGTAAAACTAAATTGTGAACATGTATGTGTGTGTGCAAACTTACACAAATGGTTGTATATATTTAGTTCACATTTTATGGTGATATAGTCTTTTATCACCTGCAGAAGGTAAAGTATAGTTTAGGGATATGTTGATAAATGCTATTCTTAACTTTGGAAACAGGTCATGCTGAAAACCAAGACTGGCTATAAATTTTGCTGGATTTTCTATTTTTGTTTACCTTGACACTCATGAAAGATTGAAAAAATATATAAAATTTGTTGAGTGGAGTCTAAACCTATAGAATAAAAACTCAATTCATTAAATAGTTTAGTTATAAGTATACTATTACTTCCCTAAATAAACTAATATTAGTATTCATATAGAACCACTGTGTATTTTTCCTGTTATTCCCCAAACCTTTTTATTAGGGTGATATGGTGAACCTCTTAGCTTAGAAGGGCTTATGATTTTAAGTTTGTCCTAGTTCTGATTTCTCATTTTTTCTGAACTCAGTCCTGGTTCTGAGTCATCCTATGAGCTCTCTTTTCTCAGTCCCAAATGGAATAGCCACTTATATCCATGTTAACATGTTAACTTCACGTTATTCTTTGTCTCTTCCTATAATCTTTCAAAGTTGAGACATTCTAGTACGGAATGCATTTACTACCTTATTCATTAATTTACTGTTCCTATTACACTGATTTATGTAATTTAAAATTTCCTCCAGTTGTTAACATTTGCTTTCCTTAGCTTTTGCTGCTGTTTAGGGATTCTTTGTCTCTCAGATCTGCTGCAAGAAATAGCCATCATATTGCAGCCATTCACTTTCTAAAAATTTCTGGTCTGAATGCTAGTAAAATTTTTTATTACTTAGAAGTCTTATAAGATATTGATGATTTTTTTGTGTTAGGTTGTTGCCAACCCTATGGTTGACATCTAGAGTTTACCTGTCTACCTTACTGAACTTTGTGGTACAACTACTTCATATGCATTTATGCATATTCACATACTCATGCATGTTAATGGCCATTTTCTACTGAAACAGAACAACATGTGGAATTATCTGATTTTATTAAAAGAGTAATAATTGGAAGAAGGAAAAGGGAACTAATATTTGTTGATCATTTATGGTTCTCCAGATGCTGCATTTACTTACACATTTCTACATTTTCTTAGAATAAACCTATAAGGTACTGTCATCAGACCCATTTCATGAATGAAGAAATAGACTTAAAGATGTAAAAATTGGTCACGATTACCCAGTTATTTCATTACAGAGCCTAAATTAATATCCCAGACTGACTGTCCCCAAAACTTATAATCTTTCCAAAATATTATGTATATAAGGGCAAGATCGTCCAATCTTCTTATGCTGAAAATACCTGGCATAAGAAGAGACATGGGGATCTAGAAAGACAGATCTCAGAGGTACCGAGTCATAGGCTCGGAAGGGATTTTCAGAGATCATTCCTTTCACTTTAAGTAGGACCACAGTAAATCACCAGAAATGGCTGAGATTGAATCCTATTTATAAATATCTCTTTGAAAGGGAATTTGATGGCATTCTTTTGGCAACTTATTGTACTTTTGAGAAATCCTCACTTTATCAATTTGTAATTAATACATCAACAGGATTCTATTTAGTGCTTACTGTATGCCAGTCTCCATAACATGCAGCACTCCTAAGATGCAGTGTCTTCTTTCAGAGACAGTTTAGTGTAGTTGGGTGAGAAGGCAAATAAATGAAGTGAGAACTGATGATTCAGTATCCAGGCTAAGTCTCAAAAAAGCAATAAAGGATTTCAGAGGATGATGAGGTACCTTCTTGAAGAGGTGGAATAGATGGGATGCAGAGGATTTTGGAAATAAGGGTTTAAAATGAAATTTGAAAAAGAGAGATAAGTCCCTTTCTTCAAATTCAAGGATGCCTTGTATATAAGGCCCAGTCAGCCGTAACACTACCTTTGTCACTTATATAGTAATCATTAGTTATTGGAATGTATTTTCCTAGAGTATGGGCTCCGGTACCTTGCCTGTGTTCAACTCCTGGCTCCACTGTTACTATACTGGAAACATGAGCAAATTGTATAAGTCCTCTGTACTTCAGTTTCCTCATCTGTAAAACAGAGACTTTATAATACCTCTCTTGTATAGCCGTTGTGATTACATTCAAATTGTTTACAGCAGTACCGGGCACATGGTAAGATCTCAGTAAATGCTGCTGATGATGATCAGGGTGAAGAATAAGGAGAAAGAGAAAGGGAAAGATAAAGAGGAGAAGTAGAAAGAGAAGAAGGGGGAGGAGAAGAAAAGCAATGAGGGGAAGAAGAGTGGAGGAGGAGGAAGGGGGAGGAGAAAATGATGATGGTGATTATTCCAGCACCCACTAGGTGATTACAGCAGGCAGTGCCACCCTCTCCTCACAAGCAGTAGGATCTATAATTATTTTAAAACCTTCCACTCCTAACACCGCTTACCTGGTTGAAAGCAGAGAAAAATTCACCATACCAACTGCTAACAGTGTGAATACTACACTGCAGTCTCTTTGCTAATTTCACTGTGAGACTCCATGGGTCTCTGCTGACTTATTCTTATTCAACAACCTGGAAGCTAGTTCTCAATTTGAACGCCTTACTTGGTCCATGACAGCTTTTTTTCTAGTGACTCAATCCTCACTGCAGTCACCCTCGTTCTCACTAATCACCGTCAATAGAGAATTCTGATACTTATTCAGTACCTAGAATTGCTGTTTAAAACCCCAGTGTGGCACTCGACAGAGCATCTAGATTTCACTTAAACTAGACTCTCCTGAATAGTTCTCCAGATAGAGTGTGGTTTTATGTCATGTTCTGCAAGTTGCAATATTTGACTTGGATTTTATTATATGCTTGCACCAGCTGAATGGGCACAACCTTATGGTCACAGTTGATCTTCTGTGTCCTTACCAATGATTGCTACTTAGTGCCTTGAGCACAGAATCAGCATCATTAACAAAGTGTCCAGCTTATAATAGAAACGATACCTATTCCTGATCTTGATAAGATTTTCCTATATTCTAATATTCTCATGCATAATATATATGTATATATAAATATATATAATTTACACAATTGTAATTTACACATCTAAATTATTTGACACATCTGAATACTTGAGCTATTAGCTTGCTCCTAAGATAACAGTGAACTTTATAAAGTCACTATTCACATATTTTTGGTGTGCCTAATGGGTGTCTTTGCATTGTTACAGTACCCTGGGGAAATTTGAATATAGTTAAGAAGTTAACAATAGCTTGGGAAGTAGAAACAGTCCCCTGTTTATGATAGGCTACTAATAGGATGCTTACTTCTCTTTTTCAACAAAGCTGCTGATACTCTTTGCCTTAGGGTATCCAGAAACAGATCTGAGGTGAGGATTGTATGCAGTTAATTAAAGATATGCACCCAGGAAAAGCCTTTAAGATAGTGGAAAGACTTGGACAGGGAGGAAGAAGATCTCAAGTCTTGGCCTCAGATGGATCCCGAAGGGCAGCCTGGAATATAAATTATATTTAAGAATTTGTCCCAACTCCAAGAGAGGGAGCTGAGCTTTCAGAGGGTTCTCCCATCAGTCGCTGGCTATAGTTCACCCCAAAAGGACATAGTCTCCCAGCCCCTTTTGGCAAATGGCAGGTATTCTTGTAGAGCATCACAGGGGAAGGCCAGTAAACTCAAAACACACACGGATGCCGGGAAAGGAGGCATATGAACAGCCAAAGGGAACTGAGGGAATATCTATAGGCTTATATGTATTTCTCTGCTGTTTGTATGTAGAACTAAGGAGCAGGTCACAGTATCTGAGAGGACATTAATGCAACAGTAAACAAAAGTTTAAAGGTGGGAAGGATCCTGGTCTCTGGGCTCTTTCATTACTAGGTGGCAGTGCCATATATTGGTTTAGGAGACTGCCATAGATAAACACAATGCCAGGGAAAAAAGAGCATTCTTTTGTCTCAGTGATGGGCAAAAAGGTATTTTGGCTCAACAATCTTCCAGCAAAAATAACTCTTAAATCAGTTCCAGATTATAATTCACCTTTTTAATGTAATTTCCACAGGCCTTATTCTTTGTAATAAATTAACAGTTTACGTCTGCTCGCCTAGGTGAACACTGACTGTTCTCAGGGGCAATTGAATAAAGAGAGGAAAAGTGTGCTGAGGAAAATGGCTCTCTCTGATCTCCATCTCTGGTTCTCCTTCCCTCTTCAAAAAGCAAACATTCACTGCTCTATATTAGCGCCAAGACCAGTGCTTAGAGCAGGAAATGAAATGACAAATAAGTTACGGTGTCTTAGTGGAGGAAACAGACATTTCAACAAATAATTACAATGGGTTCCCCATCTGTAATGTGGGAATATTAGTAGCCCATTTTATTAATGTAGTGGTTATTTATTTCTGCCTAACAAGTTATCTTAAAACTCCCTCCCAGTTTCCATGGGTCAGGAATTCAGACAGAGCACAGCAGGGTAGCTTGTCTCTGCTCCATGGTTTCTAGGACCTCAGCTAGAAGACTCAAAACCTGAGAGGCTAATATGTGAAGGCCCATTTGTACACATGTCTGGTAGTGGCTGCTTTTTGCTTGCTGCGGACTTAACTGGGGTTGTTGGCTGGAATATTCACATGTGACCTTTGCATGTGGCCAGGCTCTCTTACAATGTGGCAGCTAGTTTCCAAGAGCAGGCATCCCAAGTGAATAAGAACTACCTCATAGTGTTACTCTGAGGATTAAGTTAATTAATGTAAAATGCTAAGATCATTACCTGGTACATAACGCTTAATGATAATGTTAATATTTTTACATAGATTCAGGGTAATTTAATTGTAATGCATCAAAAGAGGAAGGGCATTTATCACCTTTTTGGTTACTATTCAACAAATCAGTTGTTTATTTGGAAACTGCACCCTGATTCTTTGCTAGTAGTTCACAGGTTTCAGTGAAGAGATTTCAGCTGACATTGGAAGATGTCCAAAAGGATTGTGATAATTTTTGAGTTCCAGTGAAAGAAACCTGCCAGGAAGGATGAATGAGGGTACCGTGATATCAGAGAAATAGATAATCTGGGAATTCTTGGAACTGTGTCTCCAATCACAGTGTAGTAACTGGGTCATGGTCACATACTAATACCTTAGTGATTTCACTTTCAATTGTGATGATCATTTCATTTAGATTTGAAATGAAATTTATCCCAGTATGAGCACAGAGATAGGGAAGGAAAATTAGAAAGAATACTGTTTGACACATAACAAAGGGTTGTTTTCATCTAATAAACTTCAGGTGTGTATTATGACTCAACTTGAATGACAGATCCCTTTCCAAAAAACTCTTACAGTGACTGCCTGTATCTTTTTATTGCTAAGAAAAACAGTGTAACATGTAGTGATACTGAGTGAGGAAATACTTTTCTTATTTTTCTGCAAAATTCTGAAGCCATTAGGATTGTCTTCTTGATCTCTGGTCAATATATCATGCTATCTTTCATTTTAGTGATTTTTTTCCCCAGAGATACAGAGTAGTCCAAACTTCTTTAAAATGTTCTCACCTCATCCTCCACTATTCTCATCACGCCTACCAGTTCCTGATACTCAAGCTACATCTGACTTCTGACAGACCGTGAATAAGACACATAATCTAACACTAATGTTCTTTTATACGGGTTGTTTCTTTTTACTGGAAACTTTTCCTCCTTGTTTTTCACTTTTTGAGATGCATTCACTCTTTTATTTATTTTGAAAACCTCTTCCTTCCCTTGTCTCTATGCATCTTTGTGCTCCTGCCTTTGTGCTCCTGCCTTTGTGCTCCCATGCTTGTTTGAGTTCACATTTTTGTAGAACATGGGCCATTTTATTATTGCTTGCTGTGGATACTGTCTCTCCACCTCCTTAGGTTGTGACTTCCTCTGGAGCAGGAACTATTTTGTAGTCATGTTTATGTCTTTACTGTCTGCGACTTGGCCTCGTGCATGTAAGATGAAATGCCTAGTGAATGTATTACTTGAATTTATAAACAATATAGTCTGGTCTGGCCTGACAGCTACTTCTCCCGTAATGCAGCCTTCCTTCTAGATTGTGCTTATGTGTTTGTTTTTCTCACGTATCTACTACTGTATAACAGAGCTCCCCAAACTCAGTGGCTTAAAACAATAGTTATTTCTTTTTTTTATTTCTCATGATTTTTTTTCTCTTATGATTCTAGGGATTAACTGAGCTCAGCTGGGTGGTTCTTAGTCAATTTGAGGCAGTTTGAAAACGTCTGCACTCACATACTTGGCAATTGATATTGGCTATTGGCTGATACCTCAGTTAGGACTGTTGCTAGAACACCTACTTAGAATTGTTTTTATACATAGTGTAGGGAGTTAGTAAAAACTAGATAGAATTTAGCTACTCATTCTTAAATCATGCGTATATTTGCCTATGAGAGTGCAATCATATTGTTCCCTCTACATCTAATATACATTTCCATTTTTATTTGACTTTTCTAAATATAAATTCATCTATCTTTTAATTTTAGCTTTCCTGGTCAACCCAAGCATCAGTGACTTTTGTTGCCTCTAATTGTTCACAACTCTTTTAATCTACCGCTTTCATTCTACTTAAAATCTTATTTATGAGAAAAAGCATTTGACAAAATCCAACACACTTTCGTGATAAAAACATTCAACATACTAGGAAATTTCATCAACCTGATGAAGTTATTTAAGAAAACCCACAGCTACCATCTTTCAGCTGTGAAAGAATGAAAGCTTTTCTTCTGAGTGAATGTTTTACTTGAATTCTGAGATCAAGAACAACAAAAGAGTACCCATTGTGCCACTTCTATTCAAAATTGTACTGAAAGTTTTAGGCAGAAGAATTAGGCAATGAATAAATAAATGAATCCAAACTGGAAAGAAAAAAGAAAAACTATCTTTATTCTCAGAGGATATGATCCCATATATAGAAAATCTACAATGAGATAGCATTTCATGTCCACTAGGTTGGCTGTAATCAAAAAAATTGAAAATAACAAGCATTGGAGAGAATAGAGAGAAATTAGAACTCTCATACATTGCTGATGGAAATGTAAAAAGGTACTTCCATTATGGAACTTACTTTGGCAGTATCTCAAAAATTTAGATGTAGAATTACCATGTGATCCAGCAATTCCTCTATAACATATAAACCCCCTCAAACGGAAAACACATATTCAGACAAATACTTGTACATGAATATTCATAGCAGTGCTGCTATTCACTATATTCAAAGGGTAGTAATAACTCAAATGGCCATCAAGAGAGGGAGTGATAAACAAATTGTGTTATATATAACTGTACTATTACTCACCATAAAAGTGAAAAATGTACTGTAAAGAAAGAGATAAGAAGTCAGACTTAAAAGATTACATGTTAGTGTTTTCATTTATGTGGAACCTCTAGAACAGGTAAATTAACGGAGACAGAAAACAGATTAGTGGTTGCCAGGGGCTTGGTGAAGGGGGAAGTAAGAGGAGACTGCTTAAAGCGGACATGGTCTTTTTAGAGGTGATAAAAACATCTTGAAATCACAATGCATAGCATTGTGAATGTATAAAATGCTATTGACTGAACTGGGCACTTTAAAAAGGTTAATTTTATGTTGTTTGAATTTCGCTGCAATGAAAAGAAAGGTATAATTGTTAAGTGACTCCAAGTAGTGATGTATTTGCTTTATTAACTTAAGCCAGTTTGTCAGTTTCCTGAATGTGACAATATGGTGGAAAGAACAAAAGAGTTTGAATCAAAGCAGATTTAAATCTTTTTGAGCTTTCTTTTGAGATCTGTCTGGGTCCTCTCCTTGATGGTTGCATGTAAGGAGTCTCGGCGACATGGTGTCTCTCGGATACACAATCTCAGAAAAACGTTGGATCCACCATTCTAAGTTCTTGTTTACAGAAGACAGAAATTATAGACCCATTTCTAAGTTACCTCTCCCCTTCCATGTCATCATGTAGACTACTTTGATCAAACAACAACAACAAAAATTCCAAAAATTAGAATAATCTATTTTCCCAGAGAAAACGGTTCATTAAATGCCAACATTATAAAATAGGTGATTATTGTTTTGTCCTGGAGTTCTTTTCCTCTGGTATGCCACCAATATTTCCTTAAGCCTCACCAGGTGAGAAACTAGATCAACCCTGAACTTAGACCTGCCATGCCTTGCACAGTCTCTTTCTGAAGAGCATAACCATGTAATTTATCGTGCTGAGATAGTTTTGAGAATGAAAAGGAACTCTTATGAATTACACTGGGAAAGCAGAAATAAGCATGGACTCTTCTAGGCAAACCAGGATATATGATCTCCTGGTTTTGAAGATATGAACAAGCACAGTGCCAAGAATTCTGTATATCAAATTTTACAGAAGCGGATAGTTCTGAATTTGTGACTCCCACTTAGAGGCAGCCAGGTCTAGATTTTAACACTTGAATCCTAGGCTTTGATGAGAAAGATCTCTGATTTCTGCTGTATTGTCAGGAGTGTGGGCTAGTCTGAAGGTTGCCATTGGTCAAAAGCAAGAGTGAAGGGCCAACCAGGGTCATGTTACATATTGAATACAGATATTCCCTTTCTTCTGGGACAATCACACCCATTTTGCCTTACTTTTGTGTCCAAAACCACTGAGGCCGACTTTCCAAAGGTACACAGGCCTTTCGTGCTGGGGAAAAAGGTGAAATATCAGTATTTAGATAGTAAGTGAAAAGGCATGTGCCTATTTGGGGATGAGAGACTTATAAAAGTATATGCCATTCATGAAAGCTTATATTGTGTAAAAATAAGGGAATATTTCTCAAAATGACATCCATGGTCTTTGGGAAATTAGTTCCCCTGCCCCTAGTCTTAATTCCTCATCTGTAAGAATAAAGTACCCTAGAGTACCCTACTCACAAAAGATTGGTGAGCATCAGAGGAGACTTGTGCATGGAGGCAGGATGGTATAGTGCTAAGTATTTTGCAGTAAGATCAGGCTGGGATCAAATGCTCCCTCCGCCAGTTATAAGCCATTTCTATGTTAGTTTGTGCACATTGCCTAACCAATATGAGACTAAATTCTTTCTTTGAGCAGCAAAGGCAGCTTAAAGGGATTGGATGAAGATTTCTTAAAATTTGTATAGCAGAATAAATATGTGAGAATATATAAGAAAAAGGATTGGGAGAAGAAAAATAAAAAATCAGTGAGGAGTGCTTGTCCTTTAGATATACTATTAAGACTTTATGCTGATGACAGAGAGATAGACTGGCAGATCACTGGGACCTGACAGATAATTCAGATTATAGCTCTGGGTATATAAGAAGGTAATATATGTAAAATTGAGAATTCAGTCCAATAAGTGGGAAAGGATGAAATGTTTAATGAATGGTGACATAATTGGATAAAAATTAAGTTCAACTTCTATTTTAATATAGCAAAATAAATTTCAAATGGAATAAAAACATAAGAGGAGAAAATACCTAATAAAACTCTTCCAAGAAAATCTAGTAGAATTTAACCAAATTTGGATCTCCTAGAGCCATAAGATAAATGATAAAGATAAAAAATTAAGATTACTGTGAGGCAAAAATTATCATATATAAAGTCAGCAAACACGTATTTGCAAAAAATGTGTCTCTGATGACAATAATGTTGTATCTATAACTCTTACAGACAAAGAAAAAAATAACCAAATAGAAAAATGGGTAAATTAAATTAATAGAGAAATTCTAAATATATCCTAATGACTTATAAACATATCAAAAGGTGTTAAAAATCACTGGTGTTTTTGGAAATTCTAAGTAACAATGATTTATCTATTAAGATAAATGACTTCAATAAAGAATAATAACATATTAATGGCATGATTACAAGAAAAAATATTCTTGTACATTGCTAGTCTGTTAGAATTGTTGCTTTCTTTAGGAAAGCAAACTAGTGATATCTATTAAATTTTATTTAGCATGCACGTATTGGCCTAGCAATTCCTCTTCTGGAAAGCTATCTCAAATAGATGAATCTACATTACATAAAGACACATTTATAAGGATACTTATTACAGCATTGTTTATAGTTGAAGCAAAACAGTGGTAAAATAAATGCCTATTAATAGAGCAATAAAGGAATGAATTCAGTGTATAATATTATTAAGCCAATAAAATAAACAAATATGAGATATGCCTCTTGGATTTGGAGGAATTTCTCATTGAGTAGGACAAACAAAATAAAAGTAAACTGTATAAACTATGATTCAAAAGATGAAAAACTTTATATGTATGTTTATGTATTTAAGTATTATATTTTATTGAACTTAAAGTACTATTGATTGTAAAACACACCATAATTTCTTATAACATAAAGGAGGAAGGCTGAGATTAAATTATGACAGAAGGCTTCTTTATCACTTAGACATTTAACTTTCATTTAAAGAGCTCTTTTATACTTAATTAAACATCAATGGTAGTCTTATATAACTTTTTTCATACATAAAAAGGAACGTATAAGCAAAATAAATCATTCAAGGTTTTATTAAAACTTCTTTATAGCCACAGTAGGACTTTTCTGAGTTCCCTTTCAAATTGAGGTCATAGATATGGTTTTCCACAGAATGTTTTCCTTTACAACCAAGATCATTAACTTTTTTAGAATGAGAACTCTTAGCATTGTTTTTTTTCTGAGCTCTGAACTCCTATTCTTCAGATATTGAAGTGCCAGCAATAGATAATATCAACTGTGTCTCTACTTGGAGGATCCACAACAATTATAAAATGTATCTTAATTTTAGAGACATTAAATTGTTACAAAGATGCATCTTAGAAATGATGAAATATATATATATGCTTGAGTAAGGAATTATACGATAATAGAGAAAGCTATGGTAGGAAACATTATTCTGTTAACATAAGGTATCTGTGATGGAGCTGGTGCATGATGTAGATGGAGGGAGTTAAGAGTGAAAGGAAGTCACATCAGAAAGGGAAAAAATACAGCACTAAAAACAAAGTCACCTGACACAACATTGGAAGAGAGGAACAAAAGTTGGAGGTCTGACACTACCTGAATTCAAGACTTACTATAAAGTAACAGTAATCAAGACAGTGTGGCATTGTCAAAAGAATAAACAAATAGATCAATAGAATAGAAGAGAGAGCCAAAAATAGACTCATAAAGGTACTCAACTGATATTTGACAAAGAAACAAAGGTTAATAAAGTGGGCCAAAGATAGTCTTTTCAACAAATGATGCTGAAACAACTGGATATTAACATGTAAGAGAAAAATTTAGACAGCAGCCTTACATTCTTCACAAAAACTTACTCAAAATGGATCACAAACCTAAGTGTAAATGCAAAACTATAAAACTCCTAGAAGGTAACAAAAAAAACAAAACAAAACAAAAACTATTTTACCCTGGGTGATGCCTTTTTAGATAAACAACAAAGGCATAATCCATGAAATAAATAATTGATAAGCAGGACTTTATTAAAATTTAAAAATTGTGCACTATAAAAGAAAATTTCAAGAGAATGATGACAAGCCACAGAATGAGAGAAAGTATTTGCAAAAGACATATCCAATAAAGTACTGTTATCTAAAATATACAAAGAACATCTAAAACTCAACAATAAGAAAACAAAAACCCAAGCAAAAAATGGGCCAGAGACTTAACAGACAACCCACCAAAGAAGATATACAATGGCAAATATGAATATGAAAAGATGCTCTATATTTCATGTCATCAGAGAAGTGCAAATTAAGACAACAACATACTATTAAATACCTATTAGAAAGCTCACAAACCAGACTAACATCACCAAATACTGGCAAGGGTGTGGAGCAGCAGGAACTCTAATTCATTGCTGGTGGGAAAGCAAAATGGTATAGCTACTTTGGAAGAAAGTTTGGTAGTTTCTCACGAAACTAAACATACTCTTACCATATGATCCAGCAATCACGTTCCTGGTATTTACCCGAAGGAGTTGAAAATGTATGTCCACACAAAAACTTAATCAAGAATGTTATAGAAGCTGTCTTTATAATTGCCAGAACTTTTCCTTTGGTAGGTAAATGGATAATTAAACTGTGATACATCCATACAATTGAATATTATTCAACACTAAAAAGAAATGAGCTATCAAGTCATACAGGAAACGTACATGCATATGACTAAGCGAAATAAGCCAATCTGAAAGGGCTACCTCCTATATGATTCCAACTATATGACATTCCAGAAAATGCAAAACTATGGAGGCAATAAAAAGATCAGTGTCTGAGAGTGGGGAAGCGGTGAATAGACAGTATTTTCAGAGCAGTGAAAAATACTTCTGTATGATACTACGATGATGGATACCTGTCATTACATATTTGTCTAAACCCGTAGAATAAGTTCTAATGTAAATTATGGATTTAAGGTGATAATATGTCCATGTAGGTTCATCAAATTGTAACAAATGTACCACTCTGGTAAGGGATGTAAATAATGGGGGAGTCTATGCATGTGCAAGAGAGGGAGATGATATATGGGAAATCACTGTGCTTTCCTCTCAATTTTGCTGTGAACCTAAAACTGTAAAAAAATTCAGTCTGAAAAATATATATAAATAAATAAATTTCAAAACAGTCACAATATGTATGATGTGATTATACTTTTGCATGACCATAAAATGTATATATTTATAGATTTAAAAATTTTAAACTTTTTTTAAATGCAAAGAAAGAGGGCTGATGAGGTAGTTTATGTGCCGTCTGTGTGCTCTGTATCACAGGACTTCAGGAAACATCTGAAAGGATATATTACAAAGCATATGAAGTAGTTGTTATAGTTATTAAAATTATTATATCATTATGTGTGACAATTAAGAATGTTATTTACTTTCCCCCGTTTAATTCCTAGACATTTCTCCATTCCTGCCCTCTTTCCCTGAGAAGTGCTGAAAGCATTGCTGATATTTAACAAACAGTATTTGTTGATAGAAGAATCAATAACAGAAGTTGGCTGGAATCAACATTTCCTATGGGAAATTTTGTAGAATGTCAATCATGCAAGATAGTCTATGGAAAAATGAGTCCACGATTTTAGCCTGAGGAAAACTCTTGCAGATCTATAGTGCTTTGTAAAACTTGTAGTGAACGATTCAATTGTATTGGTAATTTTCCAAAACCCTTGATGAAAGAAGCTCTGTTTAGTAACTCTAAAAGTTATTAGACATTGTTCAGAATTTATGTCCTATGAAGTAGAGAAACCAGTTATAAAAATTGAAAAGGCGTGGACGCATCACTTCACACATTTGTAGTGAAGAAAGGTAGCTAGAATTTCCCTTGATATTTTAGGGCAATGATTTAGGAAGGAATTGGTGTACTTTCTTAGAAAGCAACTTTTTTTTTACTGTATCTCATTGTGGCATAACAAATATGGTAATTGAAAGGAATGTGTATGTTTATAATAAGTATGTACAGCTTTAACATGAACTTGTTTCAGTTTTGTTTTTAGCAAGACTCAGAGATTCAACGGGTGATCCCAAGAAGAGTGAATTGTGTGTGAAACATGAATGACTGAATCTTTTATGTTTTTGAAATTTTGGCTTAAAAAAAGTCAATGAAGTTCTATTGGCAAAGAAAGGAAATATAGTCAGCCTTTTTCCTTTTGTGTGAAAGGATGGTATAGAAGAGAATATGGAAATCTGTCACAAATGGATCTTTTTTGGTCCCAGGTTTTCTATCCCATTGGAAGTAATCGAGCTGTATTCCCTGAGAAAAGGAGTAGAAGGCACTTTTTGGCTTTGGAATTGAGGGGAGAATGTGGAGGCTCCATCTGATATAACTTCCCGGGAGCCTTAGGAGATGGCTGAGTTGAGGATTTAAATGAGAGTCAGAGCACAGTGTAGACATCCGTGACCAAAGCATCAAATGACTGAAGTCACCTTTCCTCAGTGGTCCAGGAGATCTAATCTTAAAAGACCTAATTTAATAGGAACAGTGTGTCAGGGAGTGAAACAGAAACAATGGCATCGGTGATCCAATTATAGTCTAGGGCTCTTCCTGGTTAGACCAGTAGTAGAATCTATTGTTTGCATAAGCCTTCGTTTGTTTATTCGTTTGTTTTTTGTTTGTTTGTTTGTTAAGCAACGGTGGTGGAGAGTCTACTCCCCTCTTAGAGAAAAGTATTGGACTTGCTACGATTCCAGATGAGATTTCAAGCTTCTAGTCATTCAGTTTTTAGTAATAAAAGAGATGAAACTATACTTCTACTCCATCTGTGGCGGAGTAGTTCACATCTACAGGACTAGTTCCCGTACTCATTGTAGACTGAAATTACCTGGGCAAATGGTTTAAAATGCAGATTCTCCAGAGTTTTTGTTTTCCTTCCCTAAAGATGCTCATTCAATAAAATATGGAATTTACGTTTTTAACGAGCTTCCCAGGTGATGGTGAGGTAACTGACCAGAGGACTGAAATTTGGAAAGGACAGTTTTGGGTCATTTATCATCTGAAATGGGGATGTAAATGGAACATGTTTTTTCCTTGTAATTACTTATGTCAGCCTAATAGTGATATGGCTAAGTATTGTTCTGAAAATTTAGATGAAGTCCTATGGTTCACCCATTCTTAATGAGTTATTTAACCCAGTAGCTTTAATGACTGATTTATCATTACCATATTATGTTACAACATATTCAGAGTTAAAATTGTCATAAATTTGGTAGAGAGTATAATACTATGAAACCAGTCTATGTTGAAAAAATATTGAGGAGCAACTGGTAAATTCATTAGTTCCGTATCATCAATATACCTGGGGTAGAATGCAGCCTGGTGTAATGAAAGGGATTGGATTTGGAGACAGACAAGTTCAGATTCTGATTCTAACACTTCCTACCTGTAGACAAAGCACTGCATCTCTATGAAACCTTGTTCCCTCGTTGATAAAATGGAAGCCATAGACCTACTTGAAGAGGCTGATGTGAAGACTGTCCAAAACTAATTATACTATAAATTCCAAGAGATAGGATAAATCTTATTTGCCATTTGCCCCCCGTTCCTCACCCCAAACATGAAAGGAGCTGAAAACACTAACTTTCATTAATATGATTATTATATTTAGGGACAGAATATTGTACTAAACTGTCAAAACAGCACCAATTTCACTCAGTAATTAAATTTCCTCTTCTCCGGTTTTAATATGTCATGGGATTTTCTTTTTTCAATCCTATATGTACTTTGTTAACCATTCACCCGTTCATCCATGGAGCTATAAACAAAGACATGTAAAAGTCACACCACAAACCCCGTAACACTAATGAGAATCGTGTCACTCATTTTTCTCAGCTCAGCATGAGCATTTACCACGAAACAGTCAAGAGAGAATTGGAATGAAATTTATCAAAACAAAATCAATACCTCACCTCTTCTTTCTCCCTTTCCCTACTCCCTATAAACCACCCATAAGTTAAAAAATATATACATACGAGTAAATAAATATTTCATGTTAATTCCAAGCTTAAGTAATTGGAAGCAGGAAACCAAAAGAAAAAATAAAAAGGCATTGCTTTCCTTGCCTTTCCCCACCTTAGAAATGGACACATTAGAATGATATCCACAGTGGGGAAGTGTGAAGAAGAGACTCGTAGCTTATAAATGGACACCTGGATCTGTGTGTATCTCTGTGAATGAATCTGTTTATATCTATATGTATGGCATCTATATGGATATTTCAAGTTAGAAAATAAAATAGTCTTTAATAATACTATCTTATACACATACTTAATATTAAATAATTCTAGGATACTTGTAAGCCCAGAAAAGTCTATGTAAAATCAGTATTTTTACATGTGTTTAAGCGGAATAGTAATGTTTAAAAAAAAAGATTTTTCTAGATTCTTTAACCTTTATTTAAGTTAGAGCATTATGGGTGTTTAATTTTTACCTTTGCTTCAACCACTGACATATAATTAATACTCTGAAACTAAAATTTTTTAAATATGGAGGAAAGGGAAGTTAATTGCTAGGTTTTGTTTTTACTGGGTCTCAACAAAATTGTTCAACTTGGAGCAATAGAAGAACAGAAGGTATGAAGAATGGTATCAGTTTTAGAATAAGTTTTAAAATGGAAAGGGCAGAACAGATTCTTTTGGTACTGGTAGAGTAAAACTCTTTCCCTCTCCCCCACCCCCCTACCCTCCACCCCCCTACCCTCCCACCTTCCCCCCCACCACAATTTTAAGCATCTGGCAGTTATAGAGGATTTCTTGTTCACATATTTGTCTCCCATAGTGTAGTGCTTGACACATTTTTGAGGCTAAACTGAAAATCTGTTGATTTTATGTGAACGAGGTTAATATTAGAATAACATAGATACCTTTATTTTATATCAATATAAATAGATAAGTGAACTAAATAAGGCGATTAGGTGATTAAATGGTTTCCCCAAATGACACAGCAGAGGAAAAATCCCAATGTCAGGGTGGAGTTATTTTTCCCTGCAATTTATTGGAAGGGAGGAGATAGGCATAATCTCTCTCCACTTTCCACCTTTCATCTAGGGTTACATATATAGGCCCAAGGAGGGGACTTGTGCTGGCCCTCTATGTGGTAGGCTGATGTCAAATCTCCTTGAGATAGCTTTTATTTATTTGTATTCGGTTTTTAAATTATAATATAATGGTCAATTAAAAAAAAAACTCCATTTGCCACCATAGTCCAGTGAAGTACTAGTGTAAAAATTATATGCACCTAAATATTACAATGGGATTATATAGGAGATCTTATTTTTCAAACCAGTTACCTTTCTGAAAGATTGGGTATTCTACCTACTGTAAAAGAAATACAGCCTATATTTTAATACAATCTTTTTGTCCAAATACTTGACATAAATTCAGAGGCAACATACACCTGCTCATGGTATCACTATATGTAGCTAAAATAATAGCTGTTACTGATGAAATGCTTTTTTCTTTTATATGCCAGAAATTGTGAAAGGGCTCTATGTAAGTTCATTTTAAATTACTATGAAATAGTTACTATTATTAACCCTCTCATGTGATGAGGCTGCTGGGATTAAGTAACGTACCTAAAGTCATATGACCACTGAATGGTGAAGCAGGAATAAACTGAACATCTCAAGCTGAACCTTCTAGATCTATGTAGTGATCATCTAAGAGGCTGGCTCTCGGAAATGAAGCCCTAGCTTAAAGAGCAAAGAGTTTTGGTTTTAGTCAGTTAAATCTGAATTCCAGGCCTTAAATGCAGCACTTACTACCTGTAGAATATTGGGAAAGAACCTTAACCAATCTGATCCCTAGCTTCCCCAACTGGAAAACGGGGATAACAAGACCTTACAGTTTTGTTAGGCAGATTAAGTGAACTAATGTATGTGTGTTGTTGTTTTCCTGGAACATAGTAGTAGGTAGGCAAAAAAAAAAAGCATTTCTAAACGTAAACTTCTTTAGGCTTAACTGAACCATACCACATCCTAACGAATTGCTCCAATTAGGTCATAGAGAAGCCTAAAGCTAGAGTGCTGGAGACTATCTATCTTGGAATGGAAAAGTGTCTTCCATGTCCGAAAGCCTGGGCCATTCCTTACTCCCCCATTCTCCACCAATAAAGAGACTCTGTGGGGTGTGAGCCTGTCTCGTCTTCTCTGTTTTTGCCTGGTGTCTGTTTTCACCAGAGTGTACTGAGGTGAACTGGAGTACGACACCAAACTCAAGGCGCACGTTGAGACACTCTATAAATTGTTAAGAAAACACAGTGGTATTCAACTTTTATACGTCACTCTATGAATTACTGGCTGGTAGTAGAGTTCACATTTCCCACAGTTGCTTTATATTCCATCCAATGATGTCATAGCTTTGGGAAGCTGGGTTTTCAGCAGTTGCCCATGATAAAATGCAAGCTCCACGTGAGTGTCAGTGTGAACGGGAAACGAGGGTGGTGGTGTCCGATCTGATTCTAAGCTTTGAAACGTTGTGCAGTGCTCGACAGGTGAGCACATCTCATTATCAGGCACCACGTGTAATTTAAGAAGGACGTGAGTTAATTATTATTTTTTTTTTTCAATTTATATGCATTACTTTTTCAAAGAGCTGCTAAGCTCTCAGGACCTGAATACTTCTTAAGTTGTTTGGCTCAAACTATCTAATAACGAAGCTGTTAGATATTAGGTATTTAACGGTGATTCTTCAGGTATGATTTATTACTCACCTGTACCGGCATGATCTAGAGAAACTTATAATGAATACTCCTGAAATAGAATTTCTGGAATCTGCATTTCTAACCAGTTCTCTAGTTCATTCTATACATGCCGAAGTTAAAAAAGAAACAACCACCTGTATTCACATTTTTGTCCAACATCTTAGATTGTACTTTATTTACTTTTTCTAGCAAACCTCTTTTCCTTGAAAGATCTGTTCGTATCTTCAGGCCTCCCTACCACTTACAGCTGAAGAAAAACCATCCATCCCTCTTTTACTTTTCTGTCTTTAAAGCAACAGGAGCCACAGAAAAAATAGCCAGGAGGCTTTGGGCTGGAATCCTCAGTTCCCCCTGTTATCATTGCTTCTGAGAACAGACAGGTAGTATTGATTTGTCACCTGGTGATGTTAATTACCAGCCAAGCATTCAGATTGTTTCCTTTTTCTCAGCTCTCAGCTCTCAGCTTGATCCCTGAAGTTTCAGCATGGAGCCTGGAAGCCTTTAATGGAAAGTTAATCAGCCAAATCCTCCCAGTTTAGAAGTTACTCTCTGGCCCTGGACCATGCACAGAACACCAGGGTATCGTGTAATGGGGGGAAGCAATTATTTACCAAATGTTTCCCAGGGGCCTGAAAGAGGTAATGACCCCTAATGGGGGCCTTCTGGAGTCCCTTGGAATCACTTACATGCTACAGAGAGAATCGCATGACTCATTATATTTTTAAAGATTAGTTTATTCTTGTCAAGAAGGAGAAGAAGAAGAAGAAGCAAATAAGCAAAGAGATGCTTGCTTCTGAGATGCCAACAATGAGATTTCTTTTCTTTTCTTTTTTCAAGCAGCAGCATCCTTTCTATGTCAGTGGAGGATGATGTTCTGTGTGTTTGAGACACAGGTAACCTAAGTTTTATTTGCATGTTAACTTTTCTGTTTTCAATCAATAACTACTTAACAAAGTCTCTGGCTAAGCATTCTGAAATTGATTTTCAAAGAGAACTTGCATTTGATGATTTGTAGTGTTTTGTACAGTAGCTGCTGTTTCGGGGAAGAGACAGAAGGTGGTGGGAATGCCATACGAAGAGGACGTGAGTTTACGGTTGTTAATGGTGCTCTCTGTCAGAGACCATGGCCTCAGATGGCTGGGACATCAAACTTTGGGATGTGGCATCATGTGGTGAAAAAGGTATAAAGCAGTGGGGCTCATCGGCTCAGCTTTTGGACAAATCACTTTTCCTCTGTTAACCTTAGAATCTTTTATCTGTAAATTAGACACGATACACACCACACGAGACGTTGATTCTATCCTGAATA
Organism: Pteropus medius; assembly: GCF_902729225.1. NCBI lineage: Eukaryota > Metazoa > Chordata > Mammalia > Chiroptera > Pteropodidae > Pteropus > Pteropus medius. The sequence continues at coordinate 16,268,908 of NW_024340696.1, read as the reverse complement.
TCTCAAAACATAGTCATACCCCCACCCACAGTCACTTACCCTCCTTAGTACAGGCCACCTTCATTCCTTACCCAGGCATGAATTCTTCCTGGTTTTTAATTACTTCTTCCAGTTGTGCCCTGCCCAGATCCATTTTCTAAAGGATAAGTAAATATAAACCTGTAAAAAAAAAAAAATCTTCAAGCCTCCAGTGGCTTTAAAAAAAGCATGTAGTGGTTCCTCTGGGCCTTAGGTTTATGGGACTGTTACTGGTCCAGCCCCATAAACCTAAGCCCTCACCTGATTTCTCACCTAAGCCTGTCTTCCAGCTACACCAGAATTCCGTGGCTTCCACAGGTATGCCAAGCACACGTTTAAAAACAGCCTTCACGTTAGCTGTTTCTTCTTCCTGGAAATTACATCCACTGCTCGTCATCTGGGTATTTGCTTCTCATTCTTTCGGTATCAGAATGAAGTCACTCATTTTCTAAAATTTACTCTTATCCGTGGAGATTTTAAGTGTTATTCTGTATGTTCCAGTATCACCTTATATATATGATTTCTAGATATAACTTCTATATTAGAACTTACCATGCTATCCTGTAATTGTCTCTTATATGCTAGAGGCAGCTCTACAAAGTCTGGAGCTCTATGCTGTGTTTACTAAAAGGTGGATTTTATCAGTATTATTATCTATAAATAGAGGATACTTCTCCATAGATTGTTGTATGAATTAAATAAGGTATTAAATGAAAAATACCTGGAACCGGCACTCAACAAATCCAATTGCCATATATACTTGAAATATGGGTTACCAGCTTATGTTTGAGCCATTCATTTATTTATTCAATGTACGTATAAAGTGCCACCATGCACTGGATGCTCTTTCAGGCATTAAAGACACAAAATCAGTAAAACATGGCCCTACTTTTAGGGTTCATATAATAATGGAAAGTCTATGTACCAGGGGTATAGTCCTTCATGACTGATTTTGTCAAATTCTGAAAAGTACTTTTGGCCTTGTTAGGGAGATCATGGCCCCTTGTCTGGACCCAGATAATATTTCCCATTTGCTTTACAGACATTATATTTCCAGGTGGGTAATGCTCACTGATTTTCTTCTCATGAACCACCATACAGGGAATGGAACTATAATCCACAAGAATTTATTGAGTAATTCCTGGGTATAGTCACTGTAGCTAGGGCTGGAGGTAATTGGTGAACAAGATGAAAAGTTTTTTCTTTCATAAAGCTTTGGTTTCAGTGCAGGAGATTAACATTTAAAAAGATAGTTTATAAAATATATATTTAATCATAGCTGTAATAAGTGTAGTGGCAGATTATTGCAGGGCGCTAAGAAAAACAGAACATACGTGCAAAATCTCACTTGTTCGATGGGTAAAGAAAGACTAATGTGCTTATTTGAGGAATCTCATTTAAAAGGTGAAACCTAAATGTTGGAAAACATTAGCTAGGCAAAAGAAGAGCTGTAGACAGAGAGGGGCTTCAAGGCAGTAGAAGAAGCATTACAGGCAAAGACTGGATAAAGCTGAGAGACTGGATAAAGCCTGGAAGGTCTGAGAAACTAAAATAAGGCTAGGGTATCAGGATGGTAGGACAGATAAAGGAAACCCCCAAAATGAGGTTGTCGAGAAAGGCAGGAGTCAGCCCATGCAAGGCTAGGTCATGTTCATGTTTTAGGCACCGTGCTAAGTGTTGTACAGTTACTACCAAATTTAGTTGTCGTAACCAGTACGCATAAATGTTTTTTGACAGTTGAAGAAATCACAACTAAAGGCAGCTAATGTGACTTGTTTGAAGTCTTGAGCTAGAAAGAAAGGGACTAGGATTCACATCAAACTCTATTTGATAGCAAAATATATCAATGTTTATTATTATTATTATTATTAATTATTGTCATCATCATCATCTATATCGCATTGCCTCTATGCACATAAGACATTAATGGTTTTCCCTTGTTCTCGGTTTTAACTCCCAGGAACCAAGGAAGGAAATTCTTTCTCCATTCACGTATCTCACAGGACATCTGATATTTTTTCTTTACTTTATGTGGCTTATCAGAAGAGGGCTGCTCTGGAAACACACACAGAAAGGCATCTGTTCTCTGCCATGCAGAAAAACATCTGTTTTTCCTGGACCCAGGTGTCAAGGGACAGGATGAACACTCTGCAAAGACAGCAGTCCCTCTCATCCCCAGAGAGTTTGTCACCATCTCAGGGTTCTGAATTCATCTGTTATATCTCCCTGAAGTAAAATGACTTTGTGTTTTAACACCTCTCTCAGGAAATTTCATCCACATTCCTTTGATATATTCAAATATATTTTTTTCTTTTTCAGAGTCTCAGACTCCAGCAGAAAAAAATCATCTCATTAAAGAAAAATTATGCCTTATCCCTACCACTCTGTGACACAAACATCTCCTTTGTCACAGTCACTTTTATCTTTTCTTCTGTAAGTACAGGATCCAACATTTACACAAATTAAAAAAGCTGTGCCTAGAATAATAATTTCTGTAGGTTCAGCAAAAGTACTCTTCACTGAATTTGTGTTTGAAATTGCAGTTGAACTGAGTGAACTTCCGCTTTCCCTCTGACACAGCTGCTGCAGATTGTGAGTGATGGCTAAATACCAATGCGTTATTTAATGCAGCTAGGAAGGGATGGCATGAATGATAGCCCATTACCACTTTACAGAGATCAGTCTTCAAGTTCAAGGCTATTCTCTTAGCCATGCCAGAAAAATTACACAAGTTGCTACAAGTTTTTATAGCCCCCTTAGGCAACGCTGGAGCGATAAACGTGATGGGACAGAAGTCTTGCCATGTGTATCTAATAGCACAGAAGAGAGTGGCCAGCTCAGTGCTGACACAGCACTCAGCTTACGTTAAAGGTTTAACATATTACCTAGCTCTCCCTTTGTGTATCTCATTCTGGGCAGGAACAGATTCTGAGCTTCTGCTGTCACTCAAAGAGGGAAGGAAAGCTTTGTACTAAGCTTGAATTGCAGTGACATAGGTCGAATTTCTACTGCCTCTGAGTTAAGCAGGTGCACTGGGCTAGGCCAAGACTTAAATATTCGCTATGCTCAAATACATTCTTGAAATTTCCATCTCTAACACCTTACTAATGGTTTTTAACCATATATGAGGTCCAGACAGTTCTCTGTGACCCAAACATCTATAGTTGGTTGGTCCATAAGTAGATATTTGCCCCAAAGGAAGTCAATTTGCAAGTCTGTGGGGTATACTGCAATAAAAATTCTGTCGAGCAGGTCTAATGGATATATGCTGGGTCAATCAGATCCTACTCCTGAAGGAATTATAAAGGTAATTGGAAGAGTGGCAGAAAGACCAAAAGTAGATATGACGAGTGGATGACATATTTAGAATAATGACAGAGCACCAGGTGGGGATTAATAAACTCTTGCTGTGGCAGAGACAGTGAGGTCAGAGGATATATATTGAATACAGACCAACTGTCAAGTTACTAAACTAGGTTTTCATCTTTATAAGGTGGAACTAGATGGCTTTTTCCCTTTTCATACTGCTAATTGCGCATCTTTTCCTGTGACCTTGTGAGCTTATAGCTGTGTGGTCGCCCTCAGTTTTTATGAGGCCTAGAAGTATAGCTAAGGTTCTATCTTAACTATTCCTGCTGGATGTCAACAAAAATGTTGATGTGGAATACTTGTTACCATTCAATAAATATCCACTGCTTTGATTGTGAGGTTTTCACAATCAAAATCATCTAATTAACCCCAGAAAAAAATCTGTGAAAAATATAGCTGAGTGCAACACATCTAACACAGTGGTTCCTCAAGAGGGTCTTTAGCACGGAGTTTTGAGGTGAACTTTTGTAACCCATGACCCATGTTTTCCCCTCATAACATCACTCTATTTTAGAGGTGGGGGAGGTGGGGAAGAGGGTTATCTCTCTCTATTGTGAGATGGTAAATAACCCTATCGACAAATGAGATTTCTTTACTTTCATGTATTTCTGATGACTTGGCACACTGAACAGGACAAATATGCACGTGTTAGGGTTCTCCAGGGAAACAGAATCAATAGGAAATTATATATATATATATATATATATATATATATATATATATATATATACATATATATATGTATATATATATATATATATATATATATATGATGAGGTTTATAATAGGAATAGACTCAAACATTTATGAAGGCTGAGAAGGTCCACAATCTCCCATCTGCAAGCTGGCAAACCAGGAAAGTGGGAGTTTGAAGACCTAAGAACTGGAGGCTACTAGTATAAGATATCGAGTCTGAAAGCCTGAGACCCAGGAGCTCTGATGTCCAGGGGCAGGAAAAGATGGATGCTCCAACTCAAGAAGAAAGAGGAATTCACCCTTCCTTTGACTTTTAGTTCTATTTGGGTTCTCAACAGATTGGTGATGCTCACCCATATTGGTAAGGCAGATCTCTATTCAGTTTACCGAATTAAAATGTTAATCTTTTCTAGAAACTCCTTTGCAGATGCTCCGAGAAATAATGTTTTACTAGCTCTCTGGGCATTTCTTAGCTCAGTCAAGTTGGCACATAAAATTTATCATCACAATGCACTTGCAAGAAAATCATTAGGTGTGAATAAAGATCATAGCAGAATGATGCCATGACTTAGAAGTAGGACCTGAATACTGGAGGGATTATTGGTTCTACAACAGCTTGAATCTCACCCTAACTGCACAACTCAGCTCACAGAGTGCATGGACAGTGCTCTGCTGTAAAGGAAAAAGCTCTCTAATCTCTTTTGTAGGAATCTTTGTAAGAAAGATAGACACGAGAAGCAAAATCTTCCTCCTACTGATGGGAAAGGAGAAGAGCTCTAGAGATCTAGAAAAGATACACAGTGGCCTGGGCAGGTCAGAGAGCTAGAGATTTTTAGTTTTGAACTTATACCTCTGGGCAGCAGAGCAATAGATAAATGTGGGAGGAGGTCGTGATAGGCAGAAATATGCCCTCTAAAGATATCAGGTCCTAACTGCTGAAAACTCTAAGTGCTAAAAGAGCCTGCAAAAAGAGCCTGGGTATATGTGATTTAATTACAGATTTTGAGATGGGGATATTATGCTGGGTCACCTGACTGGTCCTAAATGGAGTCATAAATGTACTTATAAGAGAAAGGCTAAGAGAGATTTGACGTAGAAGAGGAGGCAATGTGAGCACCAAAGCAGAAGCTGGAGTGATGCAGCCACAGTTAAGGAATGACAGCAGCCTCTAGAAGCTGGAAGAGGCAAAGAACAGTTTCTTGTCCTGCAGACCGAGGATTCACGGCCCTGACACCACCTTGATTTGTCTCAGAGAAAGTGACTTTTGACTGTTGGCCTCCAGAACTGTTAGAGAATAAATATCTGTTGGTTTTGGCCACCATGTTTGCGGTAATTTGTTGTGGCAGCCTTAGGAAAGTAAAACAGATGGCACTGTCTGTTCACCGAGGAAACACTCAGAAGAAAAAGGACCTTACCTCTGATGAACAGACTCGTACACACCTCCGAATTTCTGGTAGTATTTGGGAAAGAATCTGAGGAAAGTGTGAACTTTCTGTTAACTAAGACAATACAGCTTTGAGCATAAATATTTTGGGAATTTCGTGTGAGTTAGCAGATAAAGCAGTTTGAACAATAATGAAACATTGGGCTCATATTACTACTGTGGCTCCATCATAGATTTGCTATGTCAGCTATTTTTGTTGTGTTTTTCTTTTTATAATGAGTTCGTGGACACATAAAAGCTTTGTAAATTACGAAGCGGTTGCAAGAAGGCAGGGCATGAAAGAACGTGGCACATTTGAGATGGATCCACTATCAGAATCCCATGTACCTGACTTGGGAAATGCCAGGTATGCAAGGTAAATGGGGTTCTGGAGATGGAACCACCTCAAGTGTGCCATGTTCTTTCATGCCCTGGCTTCTCTCCCCATGTTATTCTTCAGCTTAAAACTTGCTCTGTCAGATCTACCACCCAATCTAAATTATGATCTCCTTATTCAACTCTCTATTGCACCATATCCTATTCCTTTAAAACATGTAGAACACGAGGGCCTTATGCGTTTGTAGATGGGGATATTTGCTTGCTGTCGATCCTTTCTCTACTCTGTGTGTTTTATGACACCATTTCTCCTTGGTGCACAGAAGCATCACTGAGGATGGAAATTCTCTGGAGCTTTGGAAGCCCAAAGGTATGTAAAGGAAGACCAAGGTTTTCATACACTCTAAGCCTTCACATTTTGACTTACTATTTTTTCAAATAACTCATTTATAATCTGGCTTATTATGGAAATAGAATAGAATATTTTGAAGGCAGGGGCTATAATTTTGTTCGCCTTATAGGACCTTGTAGACCCTTAGACCTCAACCTGCTGCTGGGTTACAGTAGCCAGCTCATGAGTCCCAAGAGAGAAGTCCCCTAAAACTTGTCCTTTTAACCCTCATCCCAAGTCCAACACTCCCAAATCACTGCCTTGGTCCTAACATATAGAGGGGAAAAGCTCTGTTCAATCATATGAAGAAATGTTGATTACCCACAGTAAAGACTGCTTTCCACATTGTTAAGCAAAGCACCTTAGCGCCCTTGGTGCCTAAAATAGTGTCTGGAACGAGCTAGGAGATCTGTAAATGTCTGTTTAAAAAAATCAGATTTCACATTTATATACAACTTCCCTGTTTTCAAGGGATGTCTGAAACTCTTCTCATTTAAACCTTAGAAGAAGCAGCACACAAGCTTTATTCCTTCGTTTGGTCAGTGAAGCACTTATTTAATGCATAAAACCCTCCTGACACTTAGATGTGCTGATTGTCCTACTTCTCTCTCCTGGACATAATCTGATACTCTAGCTCGTGGGATAAGTGTCTTAGATTCATAGTCTCTTAGAATTGAAAGGAGCCCTAGAAATTAGAGCAACTCCCTCTTTTTACACAAAAGGAGAACAAGTGGTTTGAAGAACAATGAGTTAGCTAATAGAAAAAACAAAACAGGAGCCTCGTTCCCTTCCTCTTAGGCTGCCTCTCTATGATCTTCCTTTTCTCCCCATATTAATATCTTATGAATACTTGTCAGTAAATATTGCTGAGGATGACAATGCTTTTTATGTACCCGGGTCCCAGGCTTGTCAAGTGATTCTTGAATTTAGGTCCTTTTTCCCTGATCACTCCATCTTCCCAATCTATTTTCTTAGATGTCTATATCTGTCTTCTTAGTCACTCTTTTTTCTTCAGTAACTTTTGAAATCTCTGAGATTGGACTCTTAATTAAAGAATAGTTTTCCTCATTGTATTCAGAGAATGAATCCAAAGGGCCATTTACATTGCGGTAAGGGAGGAAAAAGACACAGTCTAGCCAGTGTGACCAGGAGAATAAATTGTGGCAGTCACCGATATGACCAATGTCACAATCATATCTTACATTCTGCTCATGGTGAAGACATTTAATTAAAATATATGGATCTATGTTGAGAAATACCTTTCAATTTACAAAATGAATGGCTTTTTCTTGTCCTTTTAAAAGCATGATCTATTATGATAGATCTGCCTGAACCACTGCTTTCTGAGCTGGAAACCCTTGAGAAAATTTAGCAGGGGTTGCATAAGACTAAGAGGGATTAAATAAGATAATTATTAGGTATCAGGAAGTCTACCTGAGGTAAACCATATTACTGCTCCTTAAGGCAAAAGATGGCTCAAAATAATGCTAAGGTTTGATGTCCTTTTGAACTCATCAATTTATTCGACCTATATGTCTCGTTTTTTTAATCTGTAAAATGGACTTAATCATCGTAATCTTTTCATTCACCTAATTTATCCTCACAGCATCTCTCCAAGATAAAGATATAGGTACTAACTATTATGAATGATTAACAAAAGTTACTCACCCTCCCTTCCCCTAGTGTTTCCTTTGTTTCTCCTCCCTCCCTTGTGTGAGCTTATCCAAAGGTCTGGAAGACAGTAACACTGGTGCCTGGGGAGGACTCCCGGCATGACTGCTGGGAAGCAGAGAGAATCAGAATCAAGAGACCACCAAACGCAGAGCAGAGGGAGGAAAAGCCTGGGGTGGCAGGAGAGCAGAAGCTGATGCAGGCTTTGGGCTTCTGGTTAGGGTTGCAAATATATCTACTTCCCGGTGAGCCCTGGAGCCAGGAATTAGGGGTTGTTCCATGAGGCGAGTTTCTCCCGGTGCCCACCCTAATTTATGGACAGCTTCTTAATACTTAGAAAAATGTATTCTCAGCAGGTAAACAAAGATATTCTTTCATTCTAATAACAGAAATAGACATCCAAAACACACTTAAGTGTGTGGAAGACCACCAAAGAAGGAAAGAAACACAACCACTAGAAAAAGTTTTGTCCAATGAAACAGTTTGTAAACAATGGGAAACTTTACATTTAATTAAACTATTTATTTTTAGAGAGATTTAAAGGCATATGAAATAAGAGCAGACTTCTATAAATAGGAAATAGTAGAAATATTATAAACTAAAAATAAGTGTCATATCTAAGTATTATGATACAAAATATTTTTTAAAAAACTCTTAAAACTCAGCAATAGCACAAGCAACTTGATTAAAAAATGGGCCAAAGACTTTAACAGACAACTTACCAAAGAAGATAAACAGATGGAAAATAAGTTTATGAAAAAATGCTCTACACACCTATTAGAATGTCCAAACTCTGGACCCCTAACAACACCAAATGCTGCCAAGGATGTGGAAAAAACAGAAAGTCTGATTTATTGCTGATGGGGCTGCAAAATGGAACAGCCACATTGGAAGACATTTTGGCAATTTCTTATAAAACTTAACATACTCTTACCATATGCTTCAACCATAGCACTCCTTGCTATTTACCCAAAGGAGCTGAAAACTTATGTCTCCACAAAAACATGCATGTGAATGTTTATAGCAGCTTTATTTATAATTGCCCAAAGTTAGAAGCAACCAAGATTTCCTTCAGGAGGTCAAAGAATAAATGGTGGTATTTGCAGACAATGGAATATTATTCAGTACTAAAAAGAAATGAGCTGTCAAGCCATGAAAAGACCAGGGGGAAACTTACATGCATATGACTAAGTGAAAGAAGCCAGTCTAAAAAGGCTACTCACTGTATGATTCCAGCTATATAACATTCTAGAAAAAGCAAAACTAGAGAGATAGCCAATAATTTACAATTTCTTATGGTTTATTGTTATTACTTACTAGGCCATTTCTGATATCACTATAGCAGTAGTTCTCAATTGAGTGAGGTTGTGCCTCTCACGTGACATTTATCAATTCTGGAGAAATTTTCTGTTGTCATTACTAGGAGAAATATGTGAATCCAGTGAGTAGAGACCAGAGATGCTGCTAAATATCTCACAATGCAAAGGACCAACCACTCAACAAAGAATTATCTGGCCTCAAATGTCAGTAGCACTGCAATTGAGAAATCCTGCTCTGCAGTTAATTACATCTGCAGCCTTTGCTCTGCAGGTCTGTGAGGGGCATAAAAGCTTCTAGCCCTGGTGGACACCCAGGCTTAGCCTGCAAAAAGGCTCTTACATAATAGAGTTCTTGGACAGAAACTTTAATTGGGATAGATATCTTTAATTAGGATCGGTGAAATAAAGCCCATCAGGCAGTTTGACAGTGTGACTTCAAGTCTCCATTTGGACTGACTGAATATAGTTTGCATGTCTGTATCCAGATTGTACCTTTCTTTTTAGTACTCAGTATACTTGTTGAAATAACATAGAATTAATATGGCTGAAGGCTGTAGCCTCTGACTAGTTCTTCCTTTCTTCTCAATCTTTCCTGCTTGAAGGTCTCAATTTAACTTAGGCAATGCAGCACAGAAAATCATAATTCTGGTCTAGGATATCAATGCCATCATGTTTATTTGTTGTGGTTGATTACTTTGTGACTAGATTCTGTTATGAACTCCTTAAGATGTTAACTAATTAGATATTACAGAATCCTAGAGATACTACCATAATCTCTACTTTAACTATGAGGAACCTGAGGCCAAGAGAAGTTAATTGTTTTTCTAAAGTAAGAAAGCTAATGGACCACCAAGGTGGACTTACTCAAGATTTCATACTTCTCATCACTCTGCTCTCTTGCCTTTCCTACCAAAAGAAGTAATTAAATTAATAATTAAAAATTAGTCCCATTAACGCTGGTGTTTTTAGAGGAGACATTGTTTGGGTTATGAGTCCCTTGCTTTGTTCATCTCTGTATTTTCATTATATTCTAATACTAGCTCACAGGAAAAGATAGTGGATGTTCAGTGTATCAGGAAAATAAATTCATCAGGAGTAAGAAGCTCAAACATTTGTAAAATCTGTCCATTCACTTAATTTTTAAATGTGAAATACAATAAATACTGTCTTTTTCTTTTAGCCACAAAACAGCTCAGTTGCAGAGCCAACACAGTCGGTAATATCAATGATAATAATAGCTACTGTTTCACCATTTTAAAGCTCTATTATGTGTCAGCTGCTATGCTAGCCACATTAAATGCAATCCTAAATATATGAAATAGAAACCATTATTTTCTCTATTTTAGAAATGAGGAATCTAAGATTATAAAAGGTAAATTGATTGGACTAAGATTGTCCAGTTTATAGCTGGTGGAGCAGAATTTAGTCTAACCGCGCCATCTGCAAAGCCCCTCATGCTTTTCACAACAGCAGCCCTCATCAAAATTTTGCCATCTAAACGTGGTTTGTGATAGCTAAAATTAAATGTGCTAAGGTAACATATGTTATTTTTCTTGGAATCCTTAATTAACAAGAAGAGATACTTAGAACAAAGGCAATTCTAATGACTGTAATTCTAACAACAATTTAAAGAAACTGGAGTAAGTGATGGATTTTATTTGAGAAAGGCCATATTCTGAAGGCATCTTCTCCTGGAATAATTGCAAGGCCTTTATTTATTTCTATATTCATTCTTGAGATTTAATAGAGCCTGTGTAAAATATTAATTTTATATAATTGCTGTCAGTATTTATTAAACATCCTAGCAAGAGAAAACTAAGTTCATTGTTGAGTACCCACATATCTGTTAAAAAAGACAAGAAAGAGATAGCATCTATTTCTAATATTTGATGTCAGTTTTATAGGCCTTATTTTAATTTCAGATGTCCCAATTTCTGTTAATGATCATTGGTAAAATAATTTAAAATAGATACATAGATTTGAATGCTGAAGCTCTGGGACTTCAGGTCTTGCTGTAACATTAGGTAAGATTTATTTAAAAAGGAACAACTTCTTTGGAAAGTTGTACAATTTTGCTCTAGTTTGTCTCTAGCCCTCATCTATCGAAGCTTCAAAAAAGTCCAAGAGGAGATGATGGAGATTCAGAGTGATGCCCACAAGGAGGCTTTGGGAGTTGGGCATATTGGGCTGGAAGGCCAAGTTCAAAGGGGAAGTTAATCTGAGATGAAGAGATGAAAGAGATCATGAGGAAGAAAGATAGCCTCAAAATATGAGGATCCAGGATATTTGCCAAGAATAGAGGTACTAGACATAAATGTTCTTTCTTTGGAAGTTGGGAGCAGGTGAGTGGCTTGGCTGCACTGCTTTAAAGAACTGAAGCAGACACTCTTTAAAATGGTTTACTGACAAATTCCACTTCCAGTAAAGCACAACCACCCTTAATCCCACCTTATCTACCACTATCCCTTAAAAAAAGAGAAAATAAAGATAACCTCCATAATGTAGCATTAGCCTTGGAAGGAACTCTATCTTGCAAATGAAAGCAACAAACCTGTTAAATGTAGACAGATTCTAAGCTGCTTATAACAATATTTGCTCATGTTATACACATCTAATATAAGATGTTACTTTCTCATTGTTTATTAAGTACTCCATACTCTTGCAAGAAGCTTAGCTTTGTATTTTTTTCTTAACTCCACTTCCTTAAATTTGTAAATGTAATTTTGCATTAAAGGAGATGTTTCATTTAATTAAAAAATACATTCTAGAGCTTAACTACTAATTAAAATCCAACATTTGCTTAGTGTAGATAGGTTAATAATTATAGGGAAATCATATATTTTTTGTACTTTGTGATTTCGTTCCTGTTTAATTTTGTACTCCTAATATTGTAATTAATATATGTTGCTGTATTTGATTTTCTGTTTCTTTTTTGAAAGAAAGAAGGAAGGAAGGAAGGAAGGAAAGAAGGAAGGAAGGAAAGAGAAAGAAAGAAAGAAAGAAAGAAAGAAAGAAAGAAAGAAAGAAAGAAAGAAAGAAAGAAAGAAAGAAAGAAAGAAAAAAGATAGAGTTCCATTGCTTTTCAGTAAATTTACCAGGATAACTATTACTCTGCTTGATCATCTAATGATCATATCTGACTTTTCTACCAAACTGATATTTGTGCCTGCAATATCATCTGATCTATTTCTAAGACAAAATTCTTATACCATTGGTATCAGTCAATGTTAAAATTTTTTGATAGACCTAAATTTATCAAGTGTCGTTTTGACCCTTGGGCTAAATCATACAGATATAGAAATAAAAAACAAACAAAGAAACAAACAAACAAACAAACAAATTATTGTATTATCAAGAAGTTCACTGTCTACTAGGAAAAAAAGGCAAGTAAAATAAGCCTTCAGAAAACCATGTAATGTGTTATAATAAAAGCATGAGTTATACATCCGAGGAGCAGAGGAGTGGTGGATTTAAAACTTATCTGAAAAGTTATATTATAACCACATTTCCTCTCTGTATCCTGCCCCTTTGTGTGACTGATTATCCTGTTGCTTTAGATTTGTAACATGATCTTTACTCCATTTCTTACTAGTGCTTTCACATATCAGTCAATTGTATTAGGAAAGTAAAATTAGTTAATAATTTATGTACTTGTAATTTTAACTAATAAGAGAATGAAATAGCAAGGCACGTGGCTTATAACGAATCCAACGTATTTTAACTCAGCTACCTTGTGCCTGATTTTGGGTTCAGATGTTAAGCCTATGTTTGGATACAAATCAAATAGTCATAGCATCAGATGCTGCCCAAGACACGTCTATGTTGCATGATCAATTCATAAAGTAAGGAGGTCTTTCCACAATGGCGAGTGGCTTCTTGTATACAGCACAAAAATACAGGAGTGAGTGCAAATAACTTTTTCAGACATTTGTTAGGGAGGGTGAACTTTTGAAACATTAGTTGAAGGGGGGCGGTGTCAAAAATTCCTTCCTTGGCAAATTAGCATGCTGATGCATGTGCAAAATGTGTCTACTGAAATAATACCTATCTCCTACCTTGTCTCTCACCTAGTCGAATAATTGTCTCCCTGGAAGTCAACCAAGCATATGGGAAAAGCTATTTGTTTAAATTTCAACCTTCTAGCAGCTTATACCTGGAGAATGTAAATGGCCTTTGAACATTTTATGTAGCATAATGTAACAAGTTAATAATGCAAAAATAGTTCAATATATTCCTCCAAACACAGACAAAAAGAGACAAAATAAAATGCTCCTTAGAGCAAAATTTAAGCGTTTAAACTTTTTTCATAAAAAGAAAACTTTGAAAAATTTAGAGAAAGATGTTTGCAGGTAAATTGTGAAGAATATATTTGAGGGGGGAAATATGTTCGCAATTTGTTATGCCACATATTATGATATTTGTGGTCCTGAATTAAAAAAAAATTATTGATAATGCTATTTGCATAAGAAATAATGGAAAGCATTCTTAAGGCCTACAGAAAGAATACTGAGTTAATCAATCACCCAAAGGAATATTATATAGCTATTTAAACTCATACTTTAAAGACTATATACCACATATTAATTTTTTCTCTTAATGGTAAGCAAAAAAGGTATGAAGTAATAGTTCATACATAATATAATTTTAAGTATGTAAAATAAGAAAAATATAAAATGAAAATCAATTTGCTTAGATAACATAGTATGGAGCAAAATGCACTAAAATATTAACTCATTTATAATTCATTCACCATTTTATTTACCCACATACTCACTTATATGTGGATATGTATAAAGAGACTTTATACTATGACAAATAGAGACTGAGAATATAATAAGGGTAATGAGACAAAACTTGCAACTGTAGAGCATACTCTTAGCTGATTCTGATTGTAGATAATAGCTGAGGTTTTAATACTCCTTTCTTTGAATTTGCTATCCTTTCTATGAAACATGCAAATTAATCTTATAATGAAAATAATTAGATAAAATGAAAACAGAAATATTAGCACTCTATCATAGATCTTGCTAAACCTGGGTTTTGAGCATGGCTAAATAATATTCTATAGCTACAGTTAAGTCCCATTAGCATTGGAAGGGATGATAAATTATGTTGTCAATTGAAATCCCAAAGGAAACTCTCTGGCAGCATCTGATGACCTAACCTGAAATGGGTCCATGGTGATTGTAAATTTATAGCTTAGCTCTTATGGAAAACATATTAGAAACATTAAAAATTCAAAGTGATATTAGCTATTTAGCCACACAGACCACTCTGACTGGCTGGCATATATTTTGTCTCAGTAATACCAAATTTAAAATAGAAGAAAAGCAAAAAGCCTCAGTCAGCTTCAAAACACAGTTTCACCAATTTGCTATACTGAACCCACATATTTTTCTACCACTTGGCGAATTTTTCTACACCAGTTTTGTATCGTATCATAGACCTCTGTCTCTGTCCTGTTCTATCCCCATTCTGGTAATTTATAAAGAAGGCCCAGGCACCGGCTAGTTACACTGATACTTGCTCTCACGAATACCTCCAGCCTAAGAATACCAAACACACTCTTAGAAAATATCTGTTGCCTTTTCCATATTTGCCATAGAGGTTTGAAAATTGTCTCTCTCCACAGACCAAAAGTGACAGATAGAGTGCATCAGGTTCCTCGAATACCACCCCGTCACCCTCCTTTCTTTACATTCAGGAATCTTCCCTCTAATCTCCATGTTTCCTGAGTTTAAACCCACTTCTCTAGACACTATGATTCTCAAGTTACATCGTAAGTTCCTCTCATCACACCCATACTTTTAAAAATATGGGCTGGGGTGAGGGGTTCTATCTCCGTCTAGGACTTCTCTATGCATTGCTTCTCTCTTTTCCTGGAACCTCTTGCCTGCTTGAATTTCCATCTTGGTAAGCTCTTCTCAAGTTTACATTGCATGTGTTAAAGCAGCTGCCAACTGCTCAGCTTAAGTAAATAAAAACAAAGACATTGGTTTATATTCCTTTCCGCTAGGAATTGCCTTTTGCTCTACTTTCTGCAGTATGGCTAGGGGATATGATTTTTTCGCACTGAATGAGCTTTGAGTTAGGTCAGAGAATGACAGTGCCCTGTGAATGGGGCTTTCCTAGGAATCTCTGAGATGCATCAAATAGTAACAATGCTCCATCAAAGAGGAGGAGTCTTCTTAGGAGTTCCAAACCCAATCTGACCCCTCCCGCGGTTGCAAAAACCCTGGTTTTCAGGACTACTGTGGAGCTAGGGAGAGGAGGATGGGAATAGGCCAAGTGAAAAATGTCCCAAACCTTTACTACAGTTTTTGGCAGTTTTTGTTGGATAAATGCTCCTCAGTTTATGGAAATATTTTGGTTAATTTCCAGAGTTCCAAAAAAATGTATTTGGACAATTTTGTCAATATTTTTGTTGCTTCTATGAAGGAACAAATTTACAGAGGCTCTCACTCTCCCTTTCTCAAAGTCTCTCCCTCCAGTATAAAAGCTTTCTGGTTTCTGAAAACGAAACACTTGAGCTGAGATTTTAAATCTGCTCCAGTGATTTTACAGGTAACGAATCAGCTTCATAGATTTTATACTTTTTATTTATACCAAATTGTTTTAAGGCCTCTCAAAGCCTTGTGTTTTATAGACATTTGATTCAAAATAGCTACAGGTGAATAATTTTAATGACTGTTTTGCTATTGCTTGCCATGAACTACCATCACTCTACTTACTGTTAGCATCCATGTTCTTAGTGACTTGAAATCTAGCCCTTTGGAGAACCAGTTATGAATTCCTCTCCTTAAGATTCTGTTCCTTTGACTCCACTCCTAGGACAGCATGAGTATCTGTCAGAGAAGCAGAGGCATTATGCATACATGTTATTGGATAAAATATTTCTCTAAAAAATCAGAAATCCTACTAATGAAGGTCTAGTGAAAGGAGTTGAAAGATCATAAAAATGTCCCAAAGTATTCCTCTTAAAGCATAGGTGTGGTTGGAAACATCAGCAGGTGCAGGGTTCTCTAAGATGTCGAGTGTATCCGACAGCCAGGTAGGCTCACTGAAGGGAAGTTTGTTGAGGTATCTCTAGGAATCTACTGCCTGTCTCTGTGGTGGGAGCCTGGGAGTGCCGTTGGTGCACAAGGCCAGCGATCAGGAAAAACAGCAGGACTTGGAGAGAAGAAGAGGCAGGGAGGACACCCCTATATCTGTCCATTCCCCTCTGTGCAAGAACCTTCAGAGTGACATGGCAGCTGCTTTACTTCTGCCATTAGGGCCTCAAACAAATTTCTTGTAGCTAAACTGTATCTCAGAATCACATAGGGAAGGGAGTTTTAGAAAATAAAGTTCATAGGTTAACCAAGCTGACAATAGAAAAGTAAGCATGGTTCTCTGTTACGGAGGTGCGGGATTTGAGCTGGGCTGACTGAGACTGTAGACTTGAAGGGATCCCTATCTAGTTTCTGGGTTAGAGTTTGTTTTTTTCTCGTGTCTTTAGTCAGTACTTTATTAAAAATGTATCTCAACTCTTACTTTCTTATAGTGGCCATTCATGACCACCCTATCCATTGGAACCTCCATACCCAGTCCAATGCCAACTAACCCATTACTTAGATTTTTTTTTTTCATAGCACTTTTTAGTAGATAAACCATTATTTGTTTGCTTTTCGGAAATTTCTTTAGTTTGTTGTCTGTCTCCCCAGTAGAAATATAAATTCATCAGAGGAAATAACTTTATGTGTTTCATTTATTGTCGTACCCCTAGAATTTTAAATAATACATGACACTTAATGAGGACATTGTAAAAATCTGTTATATAAATTAAATACAATCAGATTTTTTCATGGTGAGAAAAGTACAACCTTTGTTTCAATACAATTTTCAAAAAAATAGGTATTAATAGAAACTACAACTGATCATGCAGTTGATTTTATACTAATTTCTCAATAAATATTTGTTGAAATGATGAATGAGTAATGAATGAATGTTTTCACTGCTTTGTGAACAAAAAAAGTGAGGTTTTGAATGTGTACTTGGAACAAAGCTCTTACAATAAAATGGCAGCATAAATTTGAAGGTGGATAATGGTCCGGAGATATTGGAACTAAAGCAAGGATTGCCAGAGCAAGTGTGGATCACAGCAGTCTGGGAACTGGGGATGCTGGAGTGAAATGCTGTTCACTCCAGAAGGGAGGTGACATGGGACAAAAACTCAAACTTAACCCTTCTCCCATTTACCACATTTTTCAGAATCTAGGTAATTGGAAGACAGGTCATGATATTTTTGCCTATGGATCCATCAAACGAGGAGACATAAGGTCATTTGCTTCTATTCAAATGTGATCTCCTGGAGGCTAGTTAGGGTTGATGTCCTATTTGGCTTTGTTATAGGCTGGTAATTTAGCATACAGTAGATTTCTAATAGACATTCTAATAGACATTTACTAAATAATAACTGTCCATTTGAGGTATACCACTCATCGCTCCCTAAGTCAGGGAGGATCTAACCGCCTGCAAGGCAGTTCCCCTTCACAGAATCTTGTGTTCTGGCTCCAAGTATCATGAGACTTTCTCTGCCTCAGCCACAGATTGCAGTGCTAGGAGTGAAGGCTTTTCCCCTCTGGTGTCATGTCAATTCCTCTTTATGCACCAATCCAGAGTTAACTCATCTTGCCTGGACTTTAATTAAATAACCTTCAAGGATGAAGTACCACAGGGGGCAAGGTCGCAGGCATAGCTACAATTATTTCCTGCAGCTATTGATTTTACACTAATGATCTTAAATGATGCATGGCTCTGGGTCTAGCAATCTTATTCAGAATGGCAGGTGGGGACTTACACTTTGGTTCTCACAAGGGACCAGGGCAATTTGAACAGATTTGTATTTGTTGATGCTATTTTCTAAGTGTGAAGGAGGATGAAGTCTGGAATCTTGAGGTTATATGAATATAAGAGAGGGTATGATATTAAGTTGAGAGGCTTTGGAGCCAGAAAGAACTGAGTTCAAACTATAGTTTTTCCCTAATTGCTTGTGGACCTTGAGCAAGTAGCTCAAGGGATAACAGGGATAATGATGTGTATTTTACATTTTTTAGACATAGGAGATGGCAATTTAAAATCATTAATTATTATGCTACCGTAATCAGTGCTTCCTTTTCTGCTTTTATTTAAGGCATTAGATACACATTTCCCTCCTAGGGATATTTATCTTTTGATTCTTGGAGCACTATAAGCCTTTAAGTACCAAATAAATATATCTCTAACATATTAGAGACAACATGTTAAGGCTTTTGTTAAAGCAGAGTGTCGCCACCCCAAAAATATGCCTTCTTGGGGTATTATTTTAAGTTGATTATTTTTAAGAAATGAAACATTCAAGAACAGCTTTTTACCTCCCCCTTATCAGCCTAATGGAATTCAGATAGAAACAACTGCTTAAAGGAAGGGAGCTATTACCTTAGCATAATATAAACTAAGTGTAGCAAAAAAGGAACCTAGCAAAGCCTGCTTGTTTGACTACCCCCTGTGTCCCCTTGTTTCTGGAAGTCTGGCAAGAATTCGTTCACCATATTTGCTCTTCCTCATCTACCTGTGCATTCCCTGCTTTTCCTTTGAATTCCCAGACTCCTGCCTTCTTCTTCTTAGCTCCAGAATGGCATGTAAGCATAAACTGCCCCATTTGTCCTTGGGTCCCCTATTCTTATGGAATCTCCATATGTACATACACTGTAAATTTGGTTATTTTCTCCTGTCGGTCTTTCTTATGTCAATTTGATTATTAGACCAACCAAGACAATTTAGAAAGGTAGAAGGAAAATTATTTTTCCTCCCCAATACTCTCATCCCAGCTGTGGTAAAATAGGAAGAATCCTACTTAGACTTCGAAGAACTGATTTGGAAGCTGGTTCTAACCTGCTTGTGACCTTAAGCAACTTTTGGGTCTTTCTGAGCCTCCTTCCTGTACTGTTTGAAAACTATGGACATTGATAGATCTCACCTTGGGTTGTTTTTAATGATAAAGGAAATTAAACATATGTAAGATTTTACATAGGCAGATAAGTACTCTAAAATACCATTAGACATTATCCCACAAATAAGCCTTAGTGGTCAGAATACCTAAAGGCCTAGGAATGCAGGTATTTTAACAGCTTTATAGAGTATTGACTTAGAAATTGCTATTGATAGTTCAGAAAATGGTGTACACATGCCAAATGGCTTTTGTTTTTCTCCTTTTCTTTGACTTCTGAAGCCAAAAGAGACCAATAATCAAGGAGTGGAAGAAATCAAATCTCAAGATTAGAAGATTACACAAATAAGCAAAGTTATGAAAACAACTATGAGTCATAGCCCTCTCTCTTTCTCTCTCTTTTCCTCTCTCTCTCTCTCTCTCTCTCTCCCCCTCTCCCTCTCTTACCCGCCATACTTCCCTCCCTCCCCCTTTTTCAGGGATCTGTGAAGGTAGCTGTATTCCATCGCTTTATGCCCGAGCATTTCATTTTGGAGAAGAGCACCTGCGTCAAAGTACCCTTGAATGACATGGTTTCCTTCAGTGTCATTTTGTTATGATATTGATGCGGGGGGGGAAGAACTGATTCCGCCGGGGTCACTGTCTGTGTGGAGTTTGCATGTTCTCCTCATGTCTGCATGGGTTCTTTCCAGAGACTCCAATTTCTCTTACATCCCAAAGATGTGCACGTAAGGTGAACTGGCATGTCTCAGTTGTCCCAATCTGAGTGAGTGTGGGTGTACGTGAGTGGCCTCTGCTGTGGAAGGCCGTCCTGCTTAGGTTGAGTTCCTGCTTTGTACCCTGAGTTATTAAGAAATGCTCCGGTCACCTGTGACCCTGAACTGGAGTAAGCAGGTTGGAAAATAATGATACCTTAACTTGTTTTTATTAATCTTTCTTAAATGTATTCACATTTATTTCAATGTTTAATATTAGAAGTGTTTTGGGTCTTTATTTAGAAGTTTGGTGATCTTTTTGTGACCAGAAATAGGCAGTAAGGACTTAACTCTTGTTTCTATCAATTAACCTGTGGTAAAATTGGTTTCTTTATATGTCGTTTTGGTTAAAGTCAGATTCTAAGAACATACCAATGATATTAAGGACTTACTGTATTTTCTCATACTAGTTTCTCATGTTATTTTTTATCTTCTAATTTTTCAAGACTATTTCTCCAATCCTTTGGGTTGAAATACTCACAGTATGACTCTAATTTACTATCTCCAAAAGTCACATTTTCACTTATGTATTCTTTTTTTAAAAAAACAAAGGTATATTCCTATATGGTAAAGATCAGAAGTCTCATTAAACAACTTCAGATCATTTACAGTTTGAAAGGGGAGGCAGATATAAGAAGAAGTAATAAGTAATATAGTGAGCACAACTAAGGAACTTACTCCCCACCCAGGATGTCATTGAAGGCATCCAGAAAGAAGTGATTTAAGCTGAGAACCTAGGGGTCAGTAGGTCAGAGTAGTGGTGCTGGGAATAGAGAATATGCTTTCAAGGCAAGTTTGAGAATCTGTAAATAATTTCGCATAGGTAGAACAGAGTTGGGATAGGGAATGGAGAGTAGTATACAAGTTAACTGGACAGGTAATGTTTCTAATCATGAATTACCTTGTGATGGACACTGTGATGTCCACCTGGACCTCCAAGGATTTCTCTTCCTATCGGGAGTTCTGTCGACCAATAGCTTTTACTGTCAGGGAAGTGACGCCTTGCCATTTAGGGATTATGTCACCTGAAGAGCCACCTTGCTCGAAATTATAACCTTTCTTAGGGTAGCCCAAGGAAAATGGTTAGTCAGTGAGAGTTTGAAAATCTGGCCATACCCACCCAGCCTGGGACTACTTCGAAAGGTTGTTCTAGCTCCAGAGCTTCCTACGAAGTCGGCTGATACTTCCCTTCATCCTGTATCACAGCTCAACTACTCCTTCTGCCCTCTCTTGCCCCCTTAACCTCACTTCCAAAGGTTTTGATCTTGAAGGCACTGCTTAATAACTGTTTCAAAATCCACTTCCCATGGCTTTCAGCCTGCTGTAGACACAACGTCAAATCTATGAGGTTTGTTTCATCGTGCAGTCCAGCAACCTTTATTTTCCAAATAGAAAATTGAGACCCAGAATAAAAGAGTAATTTTTAAATAATCACTGTTAGTCATTGACTGAAAAGGTTTTAGAATCCAGGTATCTTGGCCCCTAGTTCCGTCCCCTTTCCTTATCATGCAAACATTATCATTTGTTTGCAAATTCTATAAATTAGAAAGAGAAAACTTTTCAAATTGACTACGTATCACCTTGCCACTGTCATCGTTCATCACTTTCTCTGCACTCCCTTGCTTTCACCACAATAAACTATTTTCATTTCTCTAAGTGTGGGTGATGAGTTATTTCAGTCCTCATTATCTATGCATAATTCTTCAGAGTCTCAGTCTCCTGCCCATTGGCAGTTTTGCTACACATATGAAGCAAGAGTTTATCCGTGGAGTCCCTTGCCTCTCATGGGCAGAATTAGACAAATTTGCCAGCTTCTTTGTATCCTTATAATGTACAAAATTGTTATAGAACATACACTATCTATTTGTTTGTTTGCATATTTCTGTTCTAGAGTTTCTTGAAGCCTTGAAAATTTTTCTCACTCATCTTTATATTTGCACCAATTAGAACAATGAATAGAAAAAAATAGATAAATAGAAGAAATTATAAATTTACAAAGGCTTCTGGGCATATAAGCTCCTTCAAAATAAATGATTATGCTGATAGTAGTAGTAGCAATTACAGTAATTATGAAAAAAGCACAACATGAAATAAATTTGACAAATACTTTGTACTACGAAGAAATATTAACCAAAATGTGGAAAAAGATGACTCTATGTCTTTTCAAATTTATACTGGGGTATTATCTAACAGGTCTAACTAAGAACCATTTAGTTCTCCTAGATGAATGTACTTTTGATTTACTGTTTACTATTTATTAGAACCATGACTCTGTAAAATTATATGTTTTGAGATGTGTTTTTCTGGTAAGCATGCAAATTACTTCTGTCCAGAAGAAAAAAGTAATATCTATAAAGTTTATGAATTTATTGCCCTATAGTAATCTTAGTCTAACATTCTTTCAGGGCCTGAATTTCCTCAGCTTTTCTAATTCTCCTTCGAACTAGCTTTATCATCCTGCTGTTTCTCTTATTAATGAGTTCAATAAAACTTTGACATGTGGTCATTATATGTTTGTATGAGAAGTGTGTTTTTCATTTTTTTTTAAATTTGCACTTCTATAGTCCTTGATGTGAGATGGGCGAAATGGAGGTACCAACTTAATATTACAGATGAGAAACTAAGGCTTAGGAAATCGAATTAACCTGCAAGGTTTTATTAGTATGTAGCGGTGGCAGGTTGCAAGTCTAAGTCTCGTGAATTCAGAACTTGTGCTGTGTGAGAATCTTGGATATGTTTGGGAATGTGTTAAATGGAGGAAGCCAGTTCCCAGAAGAGGGATTTGAGAGTGTTGATAATACCTATTCCTGAGTGTGTGGTTTGCCAATTGTTGTACCTGATAAATAATCTAAGAAATAGTTCGGAGCCACATTCTCGTCACTGTCTATACATTTTAAGTCTTAGGCCATTATGTTGGTGCTAAAACTTAATTTTTCTATACCCTTTTTAACAAGAAGCCCTGATATGCATGAATGTTATTAAGAAAGTAAGAAAAGAAAAGAAAGGGAGAGAAGATCTATGATCTGCCTCCTATAATAGTATTATGTATCTATTGCTCTCTTTTCCCTGTGGGATATTTCTATGACTACACAGAAAACAAGCTAGTGTATTGTAAGTGAGATTTGTGGGTGATGTGCTGCCCTCCTAAACCAATTAAGCATATATAGTTTTTCTTTTTGGAGAAATGATGCCTTTATGAGATTAGCTTTGTCACTTGAGAAGAAAAACAAATCTTCGTGATTTTTTTATTATATCTTTGCTCTGACTGAAGAGATTTATGTTTACTAAACCTATTCCTTGGGGATAAAGGTTAAGAAAGATGTCTAAGATGTTTATGTAATTAATATTAGGTAAGTGTCATGTGCCTTTAGAAACATAGAAATAGTTTTTTAGCCCAAGAAGCCCAACATCATTTCCCCTCATGTCACATGCATTTAATTAGTATCCACTATGTAAAAAGTGCTGCAGGAAGAACCTACTCCTTGCTTTGTGTCTTTTATGAAGTATTTTGAACATGGTATTCCTTTTAGTCTGTAGAGCAATATCATGAAGTAATGGGAGTAATTCCATTTGAGCAATGATGGAACTGAGGCTCAAAGTATATTACACTGACATACATATATGTATCTGCTACCAAGCTCAGGAAAGCTCACATCTTCTTCTCCTGACGAACTCAGATTTGGGCAGGAAGCCCATGGAGAAGTGAAAGAAGGCGAAAACAACATTTTAATGTCACACCAGCCGAAATGACCTAAAGACTCAACATGGCAAAAGGTGGAGGATTCCTACACCCGTTCTGTCTCAAACCCTAACAGACATCCACATGATTATCATTTCTTTCCTCCCTTATCACACATGATTCAAATGACCAATATGTGCCAGGCAAAGTGAAATAATACAAGTCATGTAGAATAAATTCTGTGAATACAAGAGCAATTTGGTAGAACCCACTGAAAACAGTATCATCCATATATGTTGAAAATGAAAGTTTGGAGAAAAATATGCCAGGAAAATCATAACCAAAACAAAAGTTATAATACTGTTAATAACAGATAAAAATATGAGGAAAATTTATTATTATGCACAAGAAACAATATTTTACACTGATAAAAAGAATGCATAACGTGAAATCAAAATAATCATTCACATGTATACATTTAACAATATAGGATAAAATAAATATAAAGAAACAAAGAATAGATGTATGAGGATAAATTGAAAAATATGGAGAGGGATTAAACACATATTCCTTGGGAACCCAATTAAGCTGAAAACAGTATTATTAAGCATACACATGATTTAAAATACGTAATTAGTAATTTGATATGACATGTAGAACCTACTCCTAACCAAAAAAAAAAAAATTGCCGTGTATGTGAATTAAGTCAATGTAGTATTTATAGAGTAATAGACAGATAGTCTATTGGGACAGAATAGGAAACCTATGACTATATGGAAAGTTGGTATATAATATAAGTGGTACAGAGAGAATTTATTCTGTACTTCATATAATAAGTGCAAACATCTCTTGTTCCCCTGACTACAAATACCATTGAAAATGTTTATTTCAAACGATCAAGATATGTTAAGATTTTTCACTAAATATTAGGATATTTCACTTACGCCAAAATATTATTCCATGTCTCTATTTTCTGGTATTTATTAGTATATGTATATATGTATATATATTATTTTATTGTATACATTCTATATTCTATATTTTATATGTAAATAAAATATGTATGTGTATATGTGTGCATCACATATCTTACTATCTATGGCAGGTTTTCTTTTCTGTTTGTACTGCCAGCACTATTCTTGCTGAGTTATTACCCATCCACCCATCTATCCGTTTATTATATATGAAAACTTTATCTTTTTTTCTTCTATCTGGCAGTGATAATATTTTTAACATTCTTATTACCTCTTTTTTTTTTTCCACAAAAATACTAGCACTGACTGACAGACTTTCTTATTTTGGAAGTTATTACTTGTGATCATTTTAGAAAGGTGGGATGACAAAAACAACGACGTTGAAGCAATTACTGCCTGAGGTACCTGACTGAATTTTTGTGTCTCTCAGTCTGATCCATGATGTCTGAGTCCCTTTCTAAGTTGGCAACAGGAATTTTGTGGTTGATGTTTTCTTGTTTTTGGTTATTTGCTTTTGATAGGGACCATGCATCGAACATCGTCCTGTTCTGCTCTAATCAATAACATAATAAAAGCACATTTGTGAGGACTTCCAGGCTGCTGCCTCTTTCCAACAGATTCCTATCAGCTATTAATTCTTCCAGCATTTGTACTGAATGCTTTATATATGCCAGGCAGGATCGTAGGCACGGAATAGAAAAGTGGTAGGAATTGAATAGATTATGCTTGTGCTCTGTGCCCTGTGTCCTCAAAGTGCTAGCATTCCAGTGAGGAAGAGAGACAAATTAATAGAACAGAGTAACTTTTAAATGTGGACTAGAGAAGAAATACCTAAACCAGGTTGGGTTGGAGATGGGGGAAGTCAAATAAAGCTTTCGTGAGAATTTTCTGCCTATATTTGAAGGAAAAGTCCCTGATACTTGGTGGATAAGAGAACAAAAGACATTCCATGGGCCTGGTATTTGATAGCCTTCCTTTACAAAATTGTTAGAAAACAAGCTCAGATAAGATGTGTTTTCCCCTCTAAATCTCTTCTCCTTTGACTGAAATTACCCCTGTAAATTCAAGGTTGGATTTTAGGTCCCTGCATCATGCAAAGGAGTCCCCCAAAGACACAGCTATATCCCCCAAATCTCCCTTTCCCATTGATCATCCTTCTAGCACCATAATGCTCTGGAAGGGATGGGAAGTTATGTTATTCCATGATTATTAGTTTTACTGTTGGGGCAGATGAAGGAAGGCTTTGATTTCTGCTTTCAAATCTGTTCAGACCTTAGATCACTAAGGGATAATGTGAAACTGAATTTCCCACTCACATCTTTGGCCTGGCCTCGACCCTGGCTGTTTTAGGGTAAGGTGAAGAACCATATGTCCCTAACAGGACTAAAACTTATTATAAGCTCTAGAAAACAAATGAGATGGAAAATTATTTTTTCAAGCAGTGGAGGAACTCAAAATATCCACTGGTTTTCTACACAGGCATTATTATTCTATAATATTCAATAATCACTAATATTTTTGTACCCTAATTTGCAATTTACTCAGAACTTTCATCAGTGTGATCATATGTTATAGTCAAAGCAAACCTGGGAGCAAGTATTTGCTATTCTATTTTCAAATGTAGAGACTGGAGTTTATAGAACATAATCAATTAGCCTTATGCCAAATAATAATTTTGTGATTCACATCTTAAATCTTGGATCCAAGTCCCTTTAAGTCTGTATCCCTCTATAGTCACTTACTCCTTTGGAGTAATCCATAAAAAGCTCAACAGTAATGAGGATTTTATTAGACAATTTTAATTTATCCTTGAAAGATAGTCAAATACATTTCAGAAAAGTGCATGATTTTTTGTTTTTCTTGTGATTTCCATTGTATAAGCATGGCCGCTGATAGCACATCTTCTTCACTATTTCCAAACAGCTCTTTGGCAGGCATAATCTGTTTTTTGTTGTATTTTAGCATATCTTGTCCCAGGACCAAAGCTCCCATTCAGTTTATGTATATACATATAGACAGTGATGTTATTGTCTGTGCAGCAACAGGCTTCTCAATGAGAGAGGAAATTAAAAAGGAACAGGTGATGAAAACAGAATGATTACATCTTCTCTGGGCATAAACACTGACAACCCTTGATAATCTTGAAAGACATTTAGTTCTGTCCAATAAATATTTGTGTCTGCTCAATGGAACCATTTTTCATTATTTCTGAAGTAGTCGTGACCAGATTTTGCATGTAAGTAAATTTAACTCTTGTTAAGAAAATGAATTTGAGAGCTCTGGAACTGTTAATACAAAACTCTCCTAATTGACTTTGTCTAGGCTTTTCTTAAAGCTGTAAGACACTATTTTGCAGCTCTCCTTTGAAAATGTAGCCACCACAATTCTTGAAGCTGCCCCTTTGTGCCCCAAATGAAACACCAATCACTTGGCTCCATGAGAAGGAACCTGTAGACACAGAATATGACTTGATGTATTTCTTTGAGCACTGCAGAAACCATAATTATAGGAAGCCAATAGACTAGTACCTGGGCTCTCGAGTTCTCAAAAGCAAAGAGTTTGAGGTCTTTATATAGCATGTTCCTGTTAAACAACCTCTCTAGACTGGCAGGGAGTCTGGTCTCAGCACCAAATGTTGTCATAAAGTTTATAGTTCTTCAGTATGTCTTCTTATATAGTTTTTTATAGTTTTATAGCATGTCTTCTTACATCATATTTCTCCAATGGATGTAATGAAGTAACATATCTCTCTTTCTATAGCTTTTCAGTAGGAGATGATAAAAGTTCACGAGGCAGAACCTCTCCAATAGGTAGTGTTTGTCCTTAAAACAGGTACTGAGTGATTAAAGCCCCTCTCTCTTGTCCTTCACTGACTATAAAAAAATAAGACACCTACTGTGTCTGAAGTCCTTTCTGTATCCTATTTTATTTAATAGTCATAACAAGGTTGAAATGTAGGTTTAATTTCCCGTTTTAGAGATAAGGACACTAATATTTTAGAGAGAGTGGGTCACCCAGCTAGAAATGGGGTTGGGTTTTAGACTCCAGTCTCTAATTCCTAAGTCCTTGGCTCTTCCTAAAAGCAGGAGACAATTGCACTAAACCTCTGCCTGTGCTGGGCCTTATTCAGTGAATCATTCTGGCATGCGTGTACTTTAGTATAGTTAAGACGGGTAACGTATGTGTCCTTATATCAGTTATTTTTATTGGGATGAGCGTTAAACATAATCAGTTTGACTATTTAAATGGAATCGATTGTTTCACTCAATGTTCAAGACTTTGTCAGTAGAGAAAAAGGAGAGGAGTGTAAATTATTTGTGTGGGTAACTACAGCCTCAGTGTCCTTCATTTATGTTTGTTTTGAAAAGGCTTTCCGGGCTTCCCACTATGCTTAGAATAACATCTGAACTTCCTACTGATATCCAAAAGCTACCATGAGACCTGGCTTCTCTATTCAATTCCATTCTTAAGCCCTCATACTACCCTCCCTTCTTCTTGCACCCCATGCTCATAGCCTTCCGAATGTTTCTAGAACACATAAGGAGCCTTCTTGCCTGCTTGACTGTATTTCTTTCTCGCTTCTTTGCTGCTGCTTCTTTCCTTTTTGCCTTCCTTCTTTTCTCCCCTCTTTCCCTCCCTCCCATCCTTCCTTCCTTCCTTTCTTCCTTTCCCTTCCTTACCTCTTTCCTTCAACAAATATTTCTTGAGAACTTTTTATGTTCCAGATAGAGATGCTAAAGATTTCACAATGGACAAAATAGCAAATGTTGTGTTCGGATATCTTACAATTAAGTGCAAAGGACACAAATATTTTTAGTATATTTAGGGAACATTAAGAAGTCAGAGTTACTGGAGCAAAAAGTAAGAGGGAAACATCATAGTAAGAAACAAGGTAAAAGGGAGGAAGGGGCCACCAATGATAAAGATTTTGAATTTCATTCTAAGTCACGTGAGAAAGTAATGGATATTTTGAGCAGAAAGTGGATGTAAACTCTTTGGCTGCCATGCAGAGAATGAAATGTAGGAATGAAAGAGTAAATGCAGAAAGACCAAATAGGACATCCAGGTAGGTGATAATGGTAGTGTAGTTCAGTAGAGATGGAGGTCATAGGGAGTAGTTAGATTTGGGAAATATTTTGAAGATAGAGGCAACAAGAAATTTTTTTTGGCTCTGCCTTAAAAAACGATCCAAACTTTTTGGCTATAGCAAGTGGGTGAATTGTAGAACTATTTACCAATACTGGAGAAGAAAAATATTTTGGAAGAATTCAAGAATTTGTTGAAGTTGAAATTTTTATTACAATATCTAAGTGCTACTGTCAATATGCCATCTGAAATTCAGGAGGGAATTGCAGGTTTCAGTTATGCATGGAAGTTGTCAGAATATATCTGACCTTCCTACCTTGAGGCCTTTTGCTCTGCCTAAAATGTTCTTATTCTTCATCTTATCTACTTGGCTTTTTTAAAATTTCAGGTCTTAGCTTAAATACCTCCTTTTTAGTGAGGTCTTCCTTAACCATACCATCAAAAGTGGCCACCTCTATCTCTCACATAGCCCTGCTTAGGTCCGTCTATGTATCTATATATCTATCTATGTATCTGTGTATCTATGTATGTATCTATCTGTCTATCATCTGTCTGTCTATCTATCTATCTATCTATCTATCTATCTATCTATCTATCTATCATCTATCTATCTATCTATCTATCTATCTATCTATCTATCTATCTATCATTTATTAGCTACCATTTTATTTTGTCGTTGCTGTGTAATTGTTGTTGACTTCTCTTCGAAGAACTATAAGCTTACCACTTTTGACTCTTTCATAATTTGCTTCCTGGTTTCTTACCTATTCTCTCACAATCATAAAAAACTCTGTAAAGTCACAGACCATGGCTGTCTTATTTATTGTTGTATCCCCAGTGCCTAGCACAGCTCCTGCATGTAGTAGGTATGCAAATGTATGTGCAATAATCGAACATATTTTGTGTTTTTCTCATGTCTTACTCTTGCGGTCTCTTACTACCAGTGATGCCCATATTCTGAGCCTATTCAGAAAGGCAAGCACTGCACAAGCAGCCTGACAATAAACTGCTGCTAAAGTATGGGATGGTCCATTTACTCTGAGACTGGTGGTTTGTACAAATCCTCCTACTACTCGTTGAAGCTAATTATAGCCATCTGTTTGCCTAGGCTTACCGTGAGATGGTCATGTGAATACACAATTGTATAGAATTAGGTAACTGCTAAGTAGTGTCTTTTACTCAGTACTCTGAGGATGGAGGGGAAAACATACCTCTGACTGGGGGTGTCTGCAGTGCTTCACAAGACAGGGGATCCTTTAGCTGAGCCTAAGATGTTGAGAAGTTTAGTACATTAAAGTGGTATTATGTAGTTTAAAATGTAAGTTCTGTGTTAAAATTATCTAAATTCAAATCCCAGATCTTCCAGTTATAGTTCATAGCCTTATTTAAGTCACTTAAATTTTTTAAGTCTCAGTTTCCTCATCTGTCACATAGGAGTAAATATACATACTGTTCAGGGTTTGTGTGAACATTAATATGATAGATGGACAAGCTCTAATGCTTTGTCTGGAGTACATGCATTAAATACAGTATCACTGTGGTTATCATCAATGGAAAGTGATGAACATGGAAGAAAATGCAAAGATGCAGAGAGGTGGAAAACATACCATGTTCGGAAATGTTTGTCACTGCAGCATTATTTAATTTATACTGACTAATACACTTAAGTAATAGTTACTGCTGATTATCAGAACAAGAACAATTCTGATAATTTCTTCTCTTAGAAGGCCCTTATAGACAACAATTCCCTGGTGACTAACATAAAAGTAAGGCAAGAGTTTACTTCAATAGCAATAACAGTGATAGAGTTCTTGCTCTGTGAACCCTAGAAGAATGATAGACAATATAATTTTAAGACCTGATAAAGAGTTTGGGCATTTTGAATAGGTTATTACAGATAAAATTAAGTTTAGCTTGCTCTTCTCTTATTTAAAAAGACTAAAACTTCAGATTTAAAGAAATTAATTATTTTTATTTGGTGCTTAATCATTAATGCAGAGATTTAGTTGGCCTTTCTAAATGATCTCAAAAAAAAAAAAATCAAGAACCTAGTGAAAATTGGAATCAAAGTAACTTTTCTTCTTAACAGGAATTTAAATACAGCCTGGGTGGTTGTGATGTGGTGACTACATACTGCTCTGCATCTGACACCCTTGCTTCTGGCCCCTTATCTGTCACTATCATTCTTGATGAGTGTCTTTAGATAAGTCATCTACATTAAAAGACAGTCTTTCGTAGTGGTTAAAAGCCTAGCTCTTAAAGCCAAACTGCCTAAATTGAATTCTGTCTCTTCTGCTTATTAGCTATGTGATCTTAGGCAATTGACTAAAAATCTTTGTTTTTCAATTACCTTATTGGTAAATGAGGATAGTAATAGTATATATGCTGTAGATCTGTGCAAATTAAATGAGTTAAAACATCTAACGCACTTAGAAAAGAATCAGGCACATGCATAGTAACAATTCAGTAACTACTATTTCTTATTATTTATGTCTCTCTGGGATTCAGTTTTATGTTCTATAGAATAAAACGATTGGACTAAATGATCCGTTAAAGTCCTGTGATTTAATTTTTTTTTCTTCCAAGAATTCCAAAGTTCCATGAGTTCAGGGCCTATGACTGCATTTGTCACTTTATATTTCCATAACCCGATGAATCCCAACACAGAAGGTACTCCATAAATATTCATTAAATACATGTATCAAAGACTGTAATAGCAGCTACAATTTATTAAATATTTAAGTGTGCCACATGCTGTTCTAGGTTTATTATTATAAATTCTCATAATGAACCAATGAAGTAAGTACTATTATTACCTCAATAGTGGTAAAGAAATGACATAAAAATATGTTAGATAACTATTCCAAGGTCATACAATTTAATGAGTACAGAGCAGTGGAAAATAGCACTTGGATTTAAACATGTTTCACTTCTAAATTCTTGAAGAAAACTCTTTTTCCTTAAGTATTTTTATAAAGACAATTTATAATATAATTGTGGAGGTCAGCTGCACAAAGTGGCAGTCATCTCTGTAGTTATCTGTGCCACCCATTAAGGAATTAATTTTTTTGAGAACTGGGATTGTGTTTATTTTGTATCAACACAGTGCCTGACACCTAACAGGTACTGTATATGTTGATGGATGAAGGAAGGAACAGTAATTAGAAAGCTGGTAGTCCCTGAGGGAGGCTTCAAGGGGTTATATTTCAAATGTTGTTTTATATGAAATTACCGATGTCATGATTAGATTTGATTCTATGCCAGTTGTCTTATATATCTTATTTCCTCAAGCATCAGAAAAATATATAAGGTTAGAATTATTAACTTAATTTTACAGATGCGAGTTTTGGTTTTGAGACAACAATTCACCCAACAGCTCAACCATGATGCTGGTGAATCCTAACTCCTAGTTTTTTCTACCACATCAAGTTAGTTTTCAAAGATTTTTCAAAAGAAATAATCGGTATAGTTTTGTGTTTTCCCCATTATTGTAACCCTCTTGAGGATTGTACACATCTCAGAGAAGGGGCAGTATAAAGAGTTATAGTACGAAGAGGCAATGACCAACACATACCTTCATATTATTTTTATTTTCTCTATTTTGTTGTTGAGAACGTCTTAGACTAATCATTTTTGAAAAACATAACCTTCATTTATTTGAAAGAGGCACTCAGTTCAATGCCTCCATTTATCAGCATCTTGGAGCTATTAGCATTTTATGGGAGGCAAAGTATTTCCAGGTGTTCCATAGAGTAATTGGTATGAGACTATGTATGGTGTGTGAAGAGTTGTGAAGTGCCTTGCAAAAGCCATTCGAGATTACGTATTAGGTGGGTGAGGTGACAATGCTCTGTGGTACCTTTCACATTTTTGCCCCAGCAGTTCAGTTCAGCATGGTGACAATTGACAGAAGTTCAAAATCTCACTATTATAGACAGGCTGTTCTAAATTGGATAGATTGATGCTTTGATTAAAGGCTGGCTGAAGATGCAAGCCAGTCAGGGTTGTCAAAATGTTTGGTCCTCTTGACATTCTCTGGTAAACTCCTGAATCATTTGATTATAGACCAGAATTCTGGATTAGAGAATAATAATTACGGCTGGACAATTGATATTCGATTCTCTCACCCATCTCCCAGGGAACTTGCACTATGTTGAAGCAGCACAATTAGAAAGTTCTATTTCACTGCTTCACAAAATCATTCTTGGAGTATGAGACGATTTGGCATCATATCAAACAGAAATGGCACATTAATGGATAACCATTTTCCTGGCACTGTGTGCACTTTACCAGAAAAAAATGGCAACTTGGTTTTGAGAAAAGTTTCATAGACCTGTGGGTGAGTGATGAGAGCAATCTTGCTTTTCTTTTTCTTTTCAAACAAAATACTCAGTATACTGAGTAATTAAGGAGGGATATAAACATATGTATAAAATTACACTTAAAATACGTTTGTCGTACTGTTCTTTTCCTTACAATCTATAAAGGAAGTAGCATTTTTACTTCTTAAGATGGTATATTTCTAAACAAATCATTATTCCAGGACTTAGATTATGTATAAAGTTGCCAGCACCAAGTCTCATTGACTAGACATCAGTATTATGTATGTTTCTGCGGGGAATGTTTTTTTTTTCTTCTTTAATCTTACCACCTCTTTGTATAAGCAGAAAACATTTTCTAAAACCTAGATATCAGTTCTTTAAGATGGTTTGAAAATATCTCTTACACAGGTATAAAGGGCCTCTCTTTCCTCCCTATATGGCCATTCAAGAATAAAAAGCTGTCACTCCGATTCTGGAACTATACATTTCTTTATATCAGCCTCCTTTCTAAAAGAGTTTGAGGCGGAGTGGAAAGCCAGGAAATAAAATAAGAAGAAATCAGGGTGCAGAAATAGTAAAGGGAGGTGCAAGAAGAGTTAGGCATTTTAGTTCTGGTCTATAAGCTTTTGAAAGATCATTAGAAATAGAACTCAGCTGAAGTTTTGCTGTGAACTGCCTACAACCTAAGCAAAGTTAGAAGATCTACAATATGTGTAAGATGAAAACAGCCAGAGCTCAGCTGAAGTAAAGAATTGTTAAAATTCTGTCACCATTTTCCAACAGCCAATATAATGATTTATTTAGACAAGCATTATCGAAGATCGCTAAACCTATTAGCTAAAATACTTTTAGGGAGCAGGCTATTCACATAGTCTCAAAGTATCTCCCCACAGTTTACCTAATATTTCCAAAGAATAAACTTATCTTAATATGGGATGATTGATTCACCAGGCACATGAACCAGGCACAGTTTATCAATCTTGGCATCATGAATAGTGGGAAGAGCTTATGTATATATCCCCTCGTGCAATGAAAAAAGAAGTAAACAACATCTCTGTGGAGTACTCTTACCATAACTATTTGACCTGATTCTAGTGATGAGGAATCACACAAATTCAGAATGTGAAAAGTCAGATTTCCTAGTTGTAAGTGTCCCTGTGTCAAGGAGAACACTTTCTATTATGTTTTCATCCCACCTGCGACAAATGCTTGTGAATCATTGGTCTTAAACGAAGCTTCAGGGGTGCATATTTGACATTAGCTTTATTCTCAGATGCTTTTTCCTTCCTTAAGCTATACATGTCACCTCTGTCTGTCTATTCAGTTGACGAAGCACACAAACTTTCAGGAAGGTGACAGATTAGGTTGCTTTTTTTCCTTAAACAATTGTTCTGTTTCCAGCATGACTTTTGTAATTGCCATGGGAATCATCAGTTCCCAGGTGGCATTATTCAAAAAAGGCAGATATTTTTCAGGGCTTGATGGGTGTGTGTTCTTGGGTTATATCCCAATAGCATGTCTGCTATAGAAAATGGTGCCACGTGAGAATGGGTGATGTCAATTCTGAATGTTCCTAGAGCTCAATGCTGTTCCCTGGAGGTTATTTAGCGACCAAATGGGGAATTACTTGTCTAAAATTTTATAAGTTTTTTGTGCTTTCATTACCATAAAAAAGGTAGCTAAATACTCTTATTGGGTTAATAGATCGAGGAGGTGAGTGTTAAGAAAATGAATGCAGCTAGGGGCATGCACCACAGTTTTCTCGTCACTGTCTGTTAAAAAGTTTTCATGACTTTAATCAAACTTTTTTTCATTTGGTAAGGATCATTTACGAGAGACACCAAATAAAATACATACCCATTAGATTTCCCCTGGGGAGACAATTTTGGAAGTTGTAATTTTCCACTCTAAGTATGAACAGCTTCACCATGCAAAGAAGACTTCATGTGGATAATGGCAATAATGCCGTTTAATTTTTAAGGAGCCCAGCCTGAAGGCCTCCTCAATGGGAAACAGATGTGCTGTGCATCTTTCCTTTTTCTCCAGCAGTACAGGCAATTTGTAGAGAGCTAGGGCATCAGATGCGACTGGAGGAAGACTCCCATCTAACCTGAGCCACAGTATCTGACAGGGGAAAAATCATGGCAGTAATGTTTACTGAACACTTAGAATGCATAGAGCATCTCTGTAGGTAGTTCTACTCAAACCTCACATCAACACTCTGATTTTGGTGCTATTGTTACCTTCATTTTATAGTCAAGAGAACTTGGATGTAGAGAGTTTTAAGAGAATTGTTCAGTGTTACAAACATTAAATACATATCAGAGAGTCTTGTCTAGGGACCATGTTCCTAAGTGAAGGAAACCACCAAAACGTATTAGAGTTTATTGAGTTTATATAGGTTGATTTTCACACGTTAGTCTAAGCCATTATGATAGCCATCATGGGGGAAGTGTCAAAATCAGTGTGGAAATGTGGAAACTGAGACTCAGAGATGTGAAATAACTTGCCAACAATCGTTCTTCTGGAAATTGGCTAATGCTTGTACATTTAGTGTTCCTTTCCAAATAGTGTCCTTTGAAGTATATCGTCCTGTATCTTTTGCTTATTGAGTTTTTCTCTTATTGTCTGGCTTTCTCTCATGCCTCTAATTTATATAAAACATCATTAAATTATATAAAATATTTGGGTTTAAATTTCTATCATAAGTAATTCTAGGATGATTAGAAAATATGATCAAAGTAAATGGAATTTAAATCACACTTGGGAAGAAAATAATCCCAGGCTCCAAATATAATTACAAAAGATTGAGTTAATCTTATACTTTTAAATGAGAATAGTCCATAGATTAAAAAGGACCATTCCTTATATGATTATCTGTCTAAAATACTGCTGTAAGCCACCTTGGCAGAGATTTTTACCTCAAATATACAATCTCTCTTCTTCCTCTAAGTAATAAACACCTCAATTATCACACATGGTGTCATTCATATGGCAAATCATGTGATCACCCAGACAGAGACCAAAGTTTCAAGCTTATCTTGCAATTGGTATGATCATGTGAATAAATTGTTTGGAATACAATAGGCAATAAAGAGCTTAATTCCAGATCCACGTACTTTAAGAAAACTGCTTATTCTCCATTTCTTCTCTGCATTTTTCTCTGTGTCTAAAACAGAAAGTTGTGCTATGGAGCTAGAGTCACGTGATGAAACCGCCTTAGCAAATAGTAGAGCAACAAGATGGAAGGGAACCAGATTCCTGAATAACCTTGTGCAGCAGAATTGCCCACCTTTATTTGGGGCATTTAGGGAGGGTATCTATGAGCAGCAATTTTGGTGCTAAGACCTAAATGACAAAAAATATCAGCCATGCAAATGAGGGGTGTAGGGGATGTGTGGACCACTTTCAGACAAGAAGAGACAGTGTGTGCAAAGGTACAAAAAAAGAGAGACTAGCTTGTCCAAGAACAGGGTGGCCCTACACCCAAGGCTTTGAGCAGAACCTGTCTGGCCTGTTGACACCTAGGCTGCTACCCCTCATCCCCTACCTTTTGAAACTGAAGCGGTAACTCTGATGCTTTCTGAATTGACTTTAGGGTCAGTCTTCATTTCTGTAAATTCTTGAAGAAATTTGCATATTCACAATGAGATAACTCTATGGTCTGTCCAGTCCTGGAAAATCCAAGAAATCTGATAACCTTTCTTCATTTCATTCTGTCTTCATTTTCTTCGGCTCAGGTTGGCCGTGTTCCTGCTGGGCCCCACTTCCCATAATCTCCTTCAAATGATTGGTCTGAAATACCTTTAATGTTCTCTTCTGAACTTGTTTTTCTCATTTTTTGCATTATGTACAAGCTGAGAATTTTCCAAATCTTTAAGTTCTAGTCCCTTTTTGTTTAAAAATTCCTTCTTCAATTCATTTCTCTCTTCTTACATTTTACTCTAAGCAATCAGGAGGAACCATGCTTCGGCTGCAACAATTTGCTTAAAAGTCTCCTAAGCTAAATATCCAATTTCATTGCTCACAAGTTCTCTCTTCCACAAAACGCTAGAACAGGATCATGATGCAGCCAAGTTCTTTGTCACCTCATAACAAAGATCACCTTCTTTTTATTGTCCGGTAACCTGTTTCTCATTTCCATCTGGGATCTCACAAAATTGGCCTTTACCATTACATATTTCTATCAACATTCTCTCTACGCTTATGGATGTTTTCTCAAAGATGGAAGCTTTTTCTACAAATCCCCTCTTTTAAAAATTTTTTTTCCTGAGTTCTCAGAATCCTTAAAATTCTATTTATGGAAATCTAGGTTCTTCTAGCATGCACCTCCAAACTCTTCTAGCTTCTATCCATTCCCCAGTTCCAAAGCCACTTTCACATTGTTAGATAGTTGTTATGGCAGCACCCTACTTCTTGCAACCGATTTCTGTTTTAGTCTGCTCAAACTAAGACCTAGTCTGCTTAGTAACAGGCACCACAGGCTGACTGGCTTAAACCACAAACATTTAATTGTCAAATTTATGGACCTAAAAGCCCAAGATTATGCATTCTGCGGATTCAATGTCTTGTGAGGGCCCTCTTCCTGATTTATATAGACAGCCACCTCTTTGCTGTATCCTCACATGGGGGAGAGTTTTTTTTTCATGTCTCTTTTTATAGGACACTAATCCCATCATGGGGGCTCCACTCTCAGGACCTCATATAAACCTAATTACCTCTGAAAGGCCTCACCTCTTAATACCATAACATTGGAGGTCAACACTTCAACGGATAGATTTGGGCAAAGGGGACACACACATTCAGTCCATAGTACCAGCCTCTCATCTTTCAAATCCCAGCTAAATGATTCATGAGCAAAACTTAATTGCTGCCTCTTGTGAGGTTTCTCAGCATGTGGTTATACCTTTAATATGGCATTGATTGCATTGACAGTATATATTTCTTCTCTGGAGTCTGCCTCCCCCAAAGAACAGAGAGTATTAGTGACTCCTTGTGTACTTATAACCTCTATGCCTATCAGAGGCTCTGGCTTCTAGTAGATTTTTAGCATATTTTGGTTGAGGGGATAAATACGAATATTATTTGTGTTTGTTATGTAGGTTATATAATACATACATTTAAAGATATGTTCACAGTAAATGATAGAAAGGACAGGATTAGAGTGGTTTCAGATATGACCATAAATGAAGGTACAATTCAACAGACAATCAGGAAGTTAAAAGATTTCCTTTCTCATTTCCGGTTGTCACTTGCAAAAGGAAAGTTTACACCAAGACACTTTCTGAAACTGAGGCT
The DNA here is from genome assembly GCF_902729225.1 of Pteropus medius. NCBI lineage: Eukaryota > Metazoa > Chordata > Mammalia > Chiroptera > Pteropodidae > Pteropus > Pteropus medius. Next base: position 16,230,604 of record NW_024340696.1, on the reverse strand, counting down.
TTATCCCTGCTTCCTTTAAAATAAAAACCAGGCTGCTCTTATTCTACAATGTTTCTCATATGTCCTTCCAGCCTCTGCTAGCTGCAAAGTCTGTATCATGAAACTAAATATTGTCTGCAATGATCCTAGCACCTCTGGCATCTCATTAAGCAAAGCTTGGTGCAGTACTTGAGGGAATAACTCGTCAAAGTCAACAAATTGTGCTGAAGGGCAGATTCAGCTACCTCTAATGTAAGACAGCAGTCTTTTGGGAATCTGCAGAGAAGAAGCTAAAGTCACATCTTACACTGAATTGTCTGACTCTGAAGCATAACTTTTTTTAATAATAATACAGAATGCAACTCATTAACCATTATGATTCAGCAAATATTTAATCAGTAACTAAAATGTGTCAGGCATTGTGCTAGGCACTGTAGGTTTGATGATAAATGAGACACACTCTTTGTTTTCATGATACCCATGATACATGAAGGTGTGGCCGATAGTTAAACAAATATACGATTTGGCAGAACCATGAGAGCAGCGGTTGTGTTTGATTTGTTCATTCTGTAAGAGCTTGGGATAGTTTTTGAGACAGTACCAATTTATAAATTTTGTTAAACAAATTAAAACAATATTGAACGATATATATAAAGACAAGAATATATTCAAGGTACTCTTCTCTGAAAAACTCTGTTGTGAAAGAGAGAGCACGCCCTGGGGGAGGCCAGAGTCGACTTTATAGAGGCAGAGAGAGTCAGTATTTTGAAGGATAAATAGTTGCCATGTGGGAGGATGTAGCATGGGGAACAGGGACTGGGAAAATAGAAGTTTTCAGGCAAGGGGAACAATGTGTGAAAATGCATGGAGCTGAGAAACAGGATGGTAGGTGCTGGAAAGAAAAATGACTTACAGAAAATGCAATAAAAGGATATGAAAGCAATTTGCATTAAAAAGGGGGAAGGACACAGTAAACAGTGTAGGAGAATGACTTGTGTTGCAAAAAACTAGTGATAATGGCAGCTCCTTTGGCTTAAAACGATGAACTTTAGCTAATGCAAAACATGACCTTACTTACGTCAAGGGCTTCCAGAAATGGTTGCTACCATTCTTCGAATTAGGAATTCAGAAACCTGGCCTATCCATGTAGCAGAAAAATCGTGTTTTACCAGTCTCGAGAACTGGAACATTTACATTTAGAAGTGAGATGCAGACCAAAGACCACTGCTTTAAAAGTCTCCTTTGCAGAATTTCTTTTTCTGCTGAGTAAATTTAGGTCGAATGGGTTTGTAGGTCAGGGAGCCTATCTGAGTTATATTAGTGCTGCTTGTCGTAGTACACCTTTTCCTGTGTCCTCTAGTGAAGCAATAGACAGATAACAGGTTCCTCTTCTTTACTATGCCAGAGACTTTAAATATAAACCACAAATCAGAAGTGATATGATGTGATGGAAAAAGTAAGGCTATTGACATAAGAAAACCTGAGGTCAAGGTCCTATTTTCTAGCTTCTACCTAAGGCAGTCTGGTTTCTGAGTCTGTTTCTTCATATATGTGATAGGGCTAATAACATTCGTCAAAACTACTAGAAAGTTAGTCTCGATATATAAATTACGTTAAAAGTTCATGTTAAAATATAATAATAACAATAATAACGACCGTTTTGAGTGTTTGCTACAACTCCACTCTGCTAAGTTCTTTCATATTCACTGTCATTTAATTATTTGAATTACCCAGATAGATATTTTCTGTTTTTCTAATTTGCAAATAATGAAACTGTTTCAAAGAGATAAACTCAGTAACACACACAAATATAAATGCTAGCAAAATTTATATTTATTGCTAAATTTTTATTTCTTGATCATGTTTCTTTTAGGTAGGGATAACACATTTAGGAATAAATGCCCAAAATGAAAGAATTTTGACTCAATTTACAGTAGCCTCTGAAAATAGATGTTGATAACTTTCTTGAATTCCTAGAGTAATGCATGCAGTAATGATGACAGTATTAGGTATTAGAAGTCAACATTGGCTGAGAGCTTACTGTCTCAGATAGTGTGATAAGTCTGTTACATGGGTTCCAGCATTAGTTTCTCAAAACAATACTAAAATGTATTGATGTTTGATGTCACGCTGCTATAGGAATAATATTACCTCCATTTTCACCATGAGAAAACTGAGAATCAGAAGGGCAAAGAAAGCTTCCTAATTTATCAAGCAGAAAGTGGGAGAGCCAGAATCCCATGCAGCCTAAACTCAGCCTAATTAGGGTTAAATTGACCTAAGATTTTCAGTTGTGCTTTACCACATGCTGTTAATTCAGCAACATGGCATTTACCAAAATACCATACTCATCCCAGCCCTCTGTTCTTACATATACCACTGCTTATTCCATAGTAACTATCAGTCTCAGGATTGTAATTGTGCTCTTCCTCAGTGCTCCATGTGGGAGTGGAGTGGGGTGGAGAAATAGTTTGCACTAGAAACATGGGAATCTGCATATAACCGATTTGTAACAGTCATCTTGTGACCCATTTCTGAACCTATTCATCAAATACTATGTGTATTAAGAACAATAGTGATTTCCAGTGTTGGTGTCAATAATTATGTTTCTACCTTATTCACATGTTTTATGCTTTCAGTGTCCACTTTCCTTGAAACCTGATCAGGAAAACAAAACAAAACAAAACAACTTGACAAACCTATTATGCTCCATTAAATATATTTGTATTTCTATTTCTAAAATTTTATTTACTTTCTTATTTCAACAATAGATCTATAAATACATAGATTTGTAGGGCATCAGGAGATCTTTTCCTAATGTCCATTCCTCTACGACCTGAAATTCTATCATTTCTTTATAGTAAAAAGGGGCTATTACTTTGAGTCACTTCATTACCATAGTTATTCATTCTATTGATATTTACTGAGTGCTTACTGTGTGTCAAACAAAAATAATAGAAAATCTGGTGGGAGAGAGAAAAAGAACAAATTAATAAAACAATTTTCAGTGAGAATAAATTCTGTGAGAGGACCACAAAACATAATAATGGATTTTTTTTTTTTTAAAAAGAAGGGAGGTTAAGTTGGTCTCAGTTAAGAGGTGACATTTAGGCTAAGACTTGAATGGTAAAAAAGAATCAGCCTGTGAAGATGGGGGATGGGGCGAATTCCAAGTAGAAGTAGCAGCATATGCAACATCCCCAAGGAGGAAACAGGCTTAGTATGTCCCGGAAACTTAAGTAGGTCAATGAAACTTCAGTGTAGACAGATGAAGACATCCTAGTAGGAAATAAGATCATAGAGGGAAGCAGGAACCAGATTTAATAGTGTTCTCTGGGCCATGGTAACATATTTGGGTTGTATATTGAGACTACAATAGTTTTAATAAGTATTACATACAAAAATACAAATTGAAAATTGACAGCATTTTCCTAATCTCGTAAAAGAATGGGGTTATCGAAATGTTTCATAAGTGAAAGGAGCCTTTCAAGTATGGCATCCTAGTTGTACAGAGATAGAAAGAAAAAGGCAGATGGGTTTGGGGCCTGGGTGAAGAGTGTTGGGGTGTGCTGCAATAGAAATGCGACTTTTTTCCAGGCTCAGCCTCATGGTCCCAACTAAGTGAATTTATTTTGTGTGAGCATTCATGATTCGTGTCTATCAATATTTACTTTCCCTTCTTTTTCAAATAGTACACAGAAATTACTCTTAAGAACTCTCTCTCTCTCTCTCACTCTCAGTCCAAGGACTTTGGATGGTGTTGACTCTACCCCGTGTCCCTGGGGGTGTGGGAAGGATAAGATTTGTGATTTTTGCCTGACTAGGTGTGACATTTCATTACTCTGGCCACGAAGTTTGGTTCAGCCTCAACTTGAGCTAATGAGTGGTCCTTCGAGATTTCTATTCAAATTTCTGAGAAAGAAAAAAGAAATTAGACCCCGGAATGAGAAGCTATCAGTCTAGAGTTTCTAGTAACCATCTTGCTACCACATGAAGCCTAAAGATGAGCCAAGATGGAGGAGCATAAAGCTGAGAAAGAAAAAAAAAAAAAAAACAAACAGAGTAGGTTTTAATAACATGGTTTGAGCTCTAGATCAATCAGCCCTTAGCTTCTGTCAATCAGGTTCCCAGGGGAAGCAGAATTCACTCCAGATGGTATATAGGAAAATATTTGTGTGGAACGATTATTTACAGAGGAGTGAGCAAGAGTAAGGGGATAAATAAGGAAGGCCGAGACACTCAAAGCTGAGGAAAAATGAAAAGTTGTTAGTCTCCGGAGGTGAAGGGACAAGGGGGAAGAAATAGTGTTTTGCCAGCTCAGTAAAAGCTGGAACTGTGAAGTGCCTTGTGTGGAGTGTATCTGTAGTGGGGAGATAGAAACTCAGCCCTAAAGAGTGGGTAAAAAAGAAAGACTCTGACATTTTTCTCAGCCAGCTCTCCAATCTCTGGCTAGTAACTCACTTGTCATCATCAGGTTGGAAGAGAGCTTAGCATAAAAGTCAATGAGGCAATTAACAGAAATCAGCCTCCAGTGTTTTAGAGAAGGCTGAAGAAAGATGGATAATGTGTGGGAAATTGGGCACAAAGAGAATAATTTGCACCAAGTCAACATATTATGTAACATTTCACATATATGAGCTAAAACATTTGTGCATTCCCACTTTCTGTTTTGAGACAATCAGAAATTAGTATTCCGTCTCTTGCAATGAAAAGGATTCTAACTAATACTTTCTTTGAATCTTGAAAAATCATACCAGCCTCTCTCACACAGAAATTTTGTTGTACTATATCTTGCTCTACAGAGGGTCAGAGCAATCTTGAAACATCCAGTTATGCAATTAGTAAGGTACACATTGTTCCAGTTCCTTCTGCAGAGAGTAGCTGGGAAATAGACCACAAGTCAGTGAGTCTTCCATATCCATCAGACTGAAATATTAATTGAATGAGTGGAGCAGTTGGAATAATTTCATGTCTAGTTTAATGTGTATGGGTAAATATTCATATCATAGCAATTCCTTTTTACACAGAGCTCGGTGGGAACATTCCTTCAAACTAAATGAGTCCAGTGGGGGCATTTAAAGTTGGAAAAAGAGGGATAAGAATGTTTCTGTAAGACATAGATCAATGATTGCATAAGCTTTAGGTCTCTGGACCCTGAAAAGTATCTCCTCTAATTATTCAAAATGGAATTTTATATTATAATGTAGTGTTAATAAAAAGATAGCAAATGAATCCTAAACTTGATCGTGTGGAAGGGAGGTCACCAAGTCCATCTTCATTTTACAGATGAGGAAAATGTGAGCCAGAGCGGTGAAATGGCTTGGTGAATGTCACCCAGCTAGTTAGCAGCAAAGCTAGAATTAGAACCTAAACTTCCTAAATCTTAGTCTTTCGCATTCTATTCTACCATGTACTATTATATAGTTTAGAATGCAAAAATAAGAGATGGGTTTGAGTTCTAGGTCCCCAGCTTTGTTGAGGAATCTATAAGCAAAGTGTTTACCTTCTCTACAATAAAATATGTCTAGCATAGTGTGGTACCTATTGGTTTTCAATCATTGTCACTTATCTGGAGTTCAAGCCATGATTCTGTGGACAAATAAGCACTTTCCTTTACACAAACTTCGTATAATCTTGCCTGCCCTTGTTAGTCCTGTTTATAATCACTGAATGTTTTTTCAGTAGGGCACTATTGATACACCAAAGTATCAGAACTCAGAAGTCCCTCTACTATTCAGATTACCATCACAATTAATATAGCATTCTTCTCTGCTATTTGAAAATGTCAGCAAATGAAGAGTTAACAGGCATGACAGTGGCCACATTTGCTTATCACTGACTTGTTGTGGTTAAGGTGACTACACTTCGAGTTTTATGAAAACATTTAAAATGTCTTTGTCCAGAGTTAATAAGCAGACATCGATTTTTCTCTTTGATAATTAACTATAAACTCTTGGGTAATCTAGTTGAAAAGCTGACAGTATCTGCGACCTCCACTTTTAAAAAGAATTTCCCGTATGTCTTGGTTCAGCCTTTTTTTTCCTCCCTGTTTTACCCCAAAGAAGCAATAATGGCTTGACTGCATTTGCCATTTTTAGTGGCTTGGTCTCTCCTGATGTGACAGCAACATTGGGCCAGCAGGTCAGGTTTGATTTACTCTGTAATGAGGCTTCAAGGGACAGTTTTCTCTGCTAATCGCTTACGCCACTTGACTAGCAGCAACTGTGGCTTATAAATGTTGCCATTCCGTAACTCCCCGAAAGTCTTGCTGATCAGTGTGAAATGTCAATGTCACTGTTATTTCTTTGAACTTGAGTTATTTTAGTCTTGCACCTCAAGCCCTAAACGAAGTTCCCAAACCATAAATAAATGTAGTAATTGGCCCAAACCACAGTGACACTGGCAAGTCTTTGATATATTGCTAAACAGTCTTATGCTCCTCTGAGAATCAAAGCATTTTAGAGTTGGATGAGGCCTTAGAGGTCATTCGTTCCTACTTTTTATTCTACCCTCTAGTTATATTGTGACTAAGGTATCAAAGGTCATGCAGGCCTTTGATATTTAAAGAAAATTGGTTTGAACTGCCTTACCCCTTATTCTGTGAAAGTAAGGAACTCTCCAAAAGAGTTTTGCAAATTTTTCACATGCTCTTGTTCATTCATCACTTCTTTCTATGAGCCACTTTTCTTAACTATAATAATTTTTTTTCTTTCCTCTCTCATGCACTGAGATATGACATTCTATTCTTTTCCTTTGATTTTCTCAAAGTATTACTTTGGAAAGTGCATTCATGAATATATGAAACTTGACTGAAGACCCCATGCAACTTGTGTAACAACAGAGCAAATGATTTAAAATGGAAAGTAAGGTTGCCCCAACTTTGCAATTCCTCCTGGCATCTCTGCCAGGAGAAATTTTCCTTCCAGCTTCCTGCTCAGCCTCTCAGGCATTTTATAATGGCATTTATAATGCCTTAACTATGCTTTGCATTTGATTCTACTCCATCATGAAAGTCTGGTAACTAAGCCTTGTCTAGTCCTATCTCACAAAGGAATCCACAAAGGAAATGCCATCTTTAGCTAATGACAAAAGATGTGGGGGTGTTGGGAGCCCTGTTCATGGGGGGTTACCAGGAAAAGCACAGTGACAAGTTTCAGGGATATGGTTGTTATGTAGATCTAAGTGCATTGAAAAAAGTTTCTAGAGATTAGTCATCTTTTTCTTCAGAGAGGGAGAAACCCTTACAAATGGAGATTTCCTTATAAATGTAAATGTCTCTTACAAAAGGATAACTTATACTGGATTTTCAGAGCCTCTCCTGCGTCTGCTATTTCTTAAAAATAACCAGCTCAAGATAATCCTTATGCCAAAGAGACATATTTTGGAATGGCAGATTCTGCTTCTTTCGACTACAAAATTATTAAAACTAGAAAGTACGACGGAAAAACTTTATATGCTCCTTCTTAAATTTTAACCAGTTGAGAATACTAACCTTTATAAATTTAAAGATATACTCAAGGACAGACCCATTATTTTATTGTAAAAAATTATACAAATGTTAATACGTTGGAGCTAAAAGTCTTTTTTTTTTTTTTAAGAGCAGTTTTAGGTTCACAGCAAAATTAAGAGGAAGATGCAGAGATTTTCTTCCCCCACATGCATAGCCTCTCCTGTTATCCACATCCCCCACCAGAGTGGTACATTTGTTACAATGGATGAACTTCCAGTAACGCATCATAATCACCCAAAGTCCATAGTTTACTTTAGGTTTCATTCTTGGAGTTGTATATTCTAGATATTTAAAAAATGTATAATGACATGTATCCATCATTATAGTTTCACACAGAGTATTTGCACTAACAATCCTTCGTGGTCCACTTACTCATAGCTTCCCCTAGCCCCCGGCACCCATGAATTCTTTTTTACTGTCTTCATAGTTTTACCTTTTCTGGAATATCATGTAGTGGGAATTGAACAAGATATAACCTTTTCAGATTGACTTCTTTCACTTATTTATCCACATGTAAAGTTCTCCAGGTCTTTTATGGATTGGTAGTGTCAGGAAGAAGAAATTTCCTTCTGTTCTTCTAGGTTCTTCTGGCCGGTCTAAGAATTAAATTGACATGAGACAAAGATTAACAGTAGAAAATAATGAAATCTAATTACATACGTACATATGGGGTTCCACAAGAATATGGGACCCAAAGGTGAGGTGAGCAGTTGAGTCTTATATGCCATCTTGAGCTATGGTCTGGGGCTTCACAGGGCGGGAAGACAATTTCACAGAAAGATGGAAAAGTAAATGTTTGGTAAATGAATGTTTGCTGGGCCATGCAAAGAAAATAGGATACAGAATGAACTCTGAACTCTAGGCCCCGCCAAGTCTCCCCCACCACACCTAGTCCTGTAACAGAGTGAAATACTCCTATTGCTGACTCTACCTCAATTCTAGCCTTCATTTCTTCCCTGACCTTCAGGCTAGTAGCTCCTACTATAGACGTGCTAATTAACTAGAGAAATTCTGCTTGAAGCCGGAGCATTTTGCAAAAACAGTCCCTTGTGGGAAGGTGCCTCTCCAGAAGAGGTGGGGAGATATGTACAAAATAATAACTATTTATCAAAGACTTACAGGAGCCTCAAGACCATACTCAGATCAGTGGGGGTCAAGGGGCCACTGGGAACAAAGAGATTTAGCAATTTTATGCTCTTCCTTGGATCTCGGTGCCTAGCTGTCCAGGTCCTCACCCACCTCTTGCCGCGCCCCTCCTCTCTTCCCTTGATTTAAAAGAGAAATGAATTGAGGGTGCTCTTAAGATGGATTTATGGAAGCATTAAGGCCCCCCATCTTTTTGAGTTAATGCCTTCTCTATCAAGAAACGTTTCCATGCTTCAAACTGAAATTTTGAAGATTGGATTTTGAAGTGTCTGGGACACAAAACTTGAATTGTAACAGTTCATATTATACTACAGTTATCAATGGTGATAGCTGCCTTCTCTCTATCTAAATTCTTTTATGCAATGAAGGAGAAGGTCAAAGGTTATTCCTGAGTCTTAAGTTTCTTTATAAGAAAATAATCTTCATGCCAGAGAGACACATTTTGGTATGGCAAACTTTGCTTCTCTGCAATAGTTTATTTCTTTTTAGCACTAAATACTATTCTATTGTCTGGATGTACCACAGTTTATTCATTCACCTCCTGAAGGGTATCGTGATTGCTTTGAAATTTTGGTAGTTATGAATAAAGTTGCTATATCCATGTGTGAGTTTTTGCTTGGACTTAGATTTCACTTTCATTGGGTAAATACCAAGCAACATGGTTGCTGGATTATATGGTAAGAGTATGTTTAATTTTATAAAAAAATCTCCAAACTGTCTGCCAATGTGGCTTTACCATTTTGCAATGAATTAGAGTTCCCACCAGCAATGAATTGGTGTTTCTGCTGTTCCACATTTTCATCAGCATTCAGTGTTTGTTGTCAGTGTCCAGATTTTGGCCATTCTCGTAGACACAGACTGGTATCTCATTGTTGTGTTGATTTGCATTTTCCTGATGACATAGAGGTGGAGCATTTTTTCACATGCTTATTTGCCATCTATATATCTTCTTTGGTGAGGTGTCTGTTAAGGTCTTTGGCCCATTTTTAAATTAGGTTGTTTGTTTTCTTAACTGTTTGATTTTAAATGTTCTTTGTGTATTTTGAATTTTTTATCAGATGTGTTCTTAACAAATATTTTCTCCTGGTCTGTGACTTGTCTTCTCATTCTCTTATTATTGTCTTTCACAGAAGAGAAAATTTTAATTTTAATGAAGTCAGTCTACAATTATTTCTTTCATGGATTATACCTTTGATAATGTTGAAAATCTTTTCATTCCTATTCTCTGAATTTTAACTTTGGGCCACCGAGTCAAAGTGTGATTTTCCATGTTATATTAATAAAGGTGTATGTAATAAGTAGAGATTCTGAGAAATATAAATTAAATGTAAATATTTTTATTTTCTTTGTGACTATGGATTTTGGAAAATAAGAATTAATACTTTTTCCTAAAATTTTACCAAAAATTATTTTCATATTCTATCACTCTTAAAAAAAACTTCCAATCATGTTTCATGCTACATTTCATACTCCAAAATGCATTTCATGAAATAAGGGTCAGAGTTTATTTTTTAATGTGATAGCCAATTAAGGAAGCAGTGCTTATTAAAAGGGTTATCTATTCTGTGCTGAATTTTAGTGGTGCCTTGGTTAAACAACCAAGTGTTTGTATATGTGTGTCTGTCTCTGGGCTGCCTATTCTGTTCTGTTGGATTCTCTGCCTCTAAGAGATCTATACCTAGTGATGTCTAGCATGGATATCACACTGTCTTAAATACTTTAGTTTTATAGTAATTCTCGCACTCTATTAGTATAAGTTGTCTAACTTTGCTCTCTATTACCAAAATTATCTTGGCTGTTATAGGTTATTTTATTGCCAGTTAATTGTGGCGACTCTTTATGTTCTAGGATTAGAATATGTCCCTCCAGAGAAGACCCATGTTGGCAGTTGTTTGAGAATACTACCGAACTGTGATAATTTCAATTAAATGTTTTTTTATAGCCTCGTGCCTCAGATATGTGTTTTATTTGTAATGTAATGTGTATTTTCTGTATTATTTAATAATTTTTTATTTTGCTTTAAAAGATAAGAAAAACAAATGGGGTGGATAAAACTTTTAAGAAATATTAACCTATGAGACATATTAAACAAAGATAAAATAAATGGACATTTATGTGTTGCACAGATTAAAAGGATGAAACAAACAAATGAGAATATTACTTGTAGATAGAAAGCAATGGAAAGCAAAATAAACTAAATATTCATGAAGCTTTATCTACCTCAAATTAGTGACACACTGAGAGAAAATATCAAAGTTTTTGCTTGTCTTTTTTTTAATTTGACAAAGGTAGCCTTGATTTAGGCCTGGACCCCAGCCTTTCTTACAGATATTAAATCTCAAGTAAGATTTTATTTATATATCTTCTTTATAGAGAGCTCAAACTAAATCATTCAGATTTTCTTCCCATTTCCCTTTGGAGGGAAGATTCTTCTTCATTTAAATTTTATGTGAGATTGTAGACTTCATTGGTTCTTAAATTTATGCAAGTGTCTTCTATCTAACTCTTTATCTTTTGTGAATGTAAAATTTTGTCTCTTGACCCTGTATGTAACCTTTCAAACTGGAGCATCTGGTTACCCAAAATTGCAGATGACATCAGAAAACCTTAATGGATGAATCTATGCTTTTTAGCCTCTATAATTTTTATTATTTTGGCAAAGACTTTATTTATTATTTATATAGCATTTGTTTGGTATATTTTTTTAATAAGGCAGTGGCAGAAAACAATAAATAAAATAAAGATGCAATGTTTATTTTATATTCTGACATATCAAACACATTGTGAGTTCTGTTTCTAAATCTTACTCTTGGGGAAGCTTCCCCAAGGGATCCTTTTCTCTTTCAATTTTATCCAATTTTTATGTATTTAGTAATTACCAAATACAAAATCACTAAAAATAAACATATTTCTAAAATTTTACAGAGGAAAATAAATGATTATAATAACTCCCTGGTAAAAAAATGAAAAATGATGATCAATTGTTTTGGAAGAATATCCAAGGAATGGTCAGAGGAGGTGCCACATAGCCCCTTCTGTTAGGGTTTGTAGTATATTAAATACATTATTCAATATTTACTCTCATTCTGTTATGTCTTCACTATGCTTTCAATAACTCTAATTTATCTTTTCTCACCATGTCCATGTAAAATTTTGCTTAATAATAACAACTTGTTGTTATTATTATTTGTCACTTCACAGATAAGGGAACTAACATTTACAAAGGGTGCATGACAAGGAAAGAGTAACAAAATGAAGATTGGAACCTGAGTCTTTAATTTTAACTTTTTAAGATATAGTAGTTTATTGTTTTAAAACCTCAGAGAGAAAGGGGAAAAACAAATTAATAATAGTAATAAAAATAAAACCTTTTAGGAAATGAGTTGAATTTCCACAAGCTCGTAAACTATTCTTCTCCCTTTCAAAGCAGGACACGGTTTCACAAGTCTGCCCAGTTATCTCCATTTGGCAATTTCAAAGTTTGGTAGGAGAAGGTTGGGCAGGTGCTAAATGAAACTTGTTGGAGTACACTAAAGTATCTCGTGAGTGTGGTATATAATAATTCAAAAAGAATTACATATACTCGTGGAGGAAAAGGGAAAGTAGACATTCACAGTTGTTTTACCGATGCCAGTGTTCCAAGTAGGTGAAAATCATTGAATTTATTTTGTGATTTTGTGTAATATGTGTACTAATTCAGGACACACACATCTACACTATGGATTTTTCAACCCCTCCATGTGAAAGTAACAAGCCCTTCATCATGAGATCGATCCCAGAGCACTTTTATAGGACATTTGTCTTTAGGAAAGATTCCAGCCAGATTTTTTTTCACTGATTCAAATGCCAAGAATATGGATGTTTTCTCAGTGGAGAAGGGGATTCAAGATTGTGGCTTGATTAGAGATAAAAAAAAATAAGCCAATATTTTGGAAATGTGAGAAAGAATCTGTTCATTATGACTACTGAATAATATTTCCATTGCTCCTCTATCTGGAAATATATTGAATATCTTTTGGGTATGAGATGCCCTAGAAAGGAAGATGTAATTCACGGCATGTATCTGGGAGAACAGATAGAAATGAAGTTCAAAGTGGGTAGCACAATAGGAATGTGAGGCAAGAGGTAGGTATTGGGGAGAGAAAATTAGTCTGCTGTGGAGGTTGTCACGCTCAAGTGCATGCCTCTTCTGTAGGATCTGTGATTTGATGATCATTGACGCTTTGCCTCTGCCTCTTGCAGATGTCTCATAAAAGCTAAGCTAAAGGAGGATATAAAGTGTCTACAACTTTTGACAGAATATTCACTTAATAGTTGAGGTTATAGAAAAGACAGTCGAATGATCTAATTTATTTTTGCTCTCCATGATTAGATATTATTTCTGAACCCATTTTCATAAAGGATAGCACACATATAGAAAAATACACAGGTCAGATCTCAATGGATTTTACACACCCTTGAAAACACCTGCATAGCCAGCAGCAGATCAAGAAGCAGAGTATTTCCAGTATCCTAGAAGCCCCATGGTGCTCCCTTGCAATGACTATTCTCCCCCCAAATTAGCCATATCTTGACTTCTGATACTATGAGTTCGCCCATATATGAACTATATTTAACGAAATCAAGTGGTAGCATTTTCTTTTAGTCTGATTCTTTTCATTTAATATCATTTTTATGTTTTAATTCACTTATACTCATCGTTTTATAATATTCCTTGTAGGAATTTCTGCTAACCCTATATTTGTTAGAGAATAGCTTTTTAGAAATTTATTTACTTATTCATTCACTATCTAGTTATTGGGAGGCAAGTGGGCTTGTCAGGACAAAATATAGCAAAGAAAGAAACCATGGGATTTCCTCTGGGAGATTTCAGGCTGCAACCTGGATAAATAGTAATAAGTTTAAAAAATCTAAGAAATACTTTCAAAATATGCAAATGCTATAAAAAAAAAGCCAATGGAGTAAAACATTTTTTAAAAGTAGATTTTTACTTAAATATTGTGTTAAAGTTTGAAAGCATTTATCTCAGGCAATATTTGCATAAATATCTTAGGTGTTAAAGGGATAAAAGCTAAATATTTTTCCATGTTTTTTTTTTAATGGCTAACAAAATAAAAGCCAATTATGCCCCAGGCATCCTTACGCTGAGTGAGAAAATCTTTAGTGTTGGTCACTGGATTAAGCCAGGGTCTTGACATCCTCTCTGACTGAATTATAAAAAGTTTGATAGAAAATTACATGATGAGCTCTTTTATTCAAATAGATTTGTTTTATGTTACCGATAAATTTGGAGGTTTAAGAAATCAGATTTAAATGACCTTTTTTATCTCTAAAGAAATTTCTTTCCTTTCTTTAATTCTCTCTATACTTTCTCTCCACATTCATATTTTTCCGACTTTGGCTATGAAAATGATCTTTTAACTAGAGCATTTAAGAGTAGCAATGATTCAATCATACAGGCATTGTCATGCAGCATGCACATCTATATATTAATTCTTTCAGATTTCCTGTTACTTTCTGGCCCTTGTCCTTCCTTGATCTGATTTTTAGCTTTATTTTTTATATTTGAAAATAATTTTATTTTTTAGTCTAACACTCTCCCAACTGAGCCACTTTGGTGCCTTTTAGAAAATAATTTTATTTTTATCTGAT
>NW_024340696.1:16144694-16215935 GCF_902729225.1 Pteropus medius | reverse complement strand
GCAACAAGGCCATAAATATGTACCTATAATTGTGTGTGTGTGTGTGTGTGTGTGTGTGTAATATCTATATTCTATGTTTGCAAATCCATCGTAAATATATTAAAAATCCTAAATTTGCATAACATTTCAATGTCCAAGAAGTCACTACCAACAAATAAGCACTTATTAGTTAAACCTTGCATTTGTTAGATTAACTCTGTGAGGAATCTGAAGTTAATTGACCAAAGTTACATGGCTAATCAATAGCAGATCTGCTGTTTGAATTCAGATCTTTTAAATTAAATCAAATATCCATTCCAATACCCAAGTAACAAATTAGTGTAGATTTATTATCTCCATCTGTCCCTCATGGAGATTAAGGCATCAAGAGAGCATGGAACACCTAAGGAAAGAGCAGGAGGACAAAGAATGTTGAGAGAAAATGAAAGAAAGATGAAGGAAGAAATACCAAATTTTAACTTCACCTAGTTTCCACTTATACTGAAGGATGATATGACATTTCCCAAACTATGTTCCAGGTTTTTGGAATGTTGATATAAATAGAAAATAAAAGTAACACTAATAAAAATGAAGAGAGAGAGATAGTCAAAATATAATTTGACTAACACTAAAATAATTAAATAGATTTCTTTGTTCTAAAACTTTTCTGTGACTTTAACATGATAGTGTAGAGGGAAGATACTGACCATGAAACTCTTTTGATTTTTTTTTCCCATGAGACATGTCACATAGTGTTTCACAGAACAAACAATTCATTGACAAACTACCCATCTGTATTAGAGAAATTAGCCTACACAAATATTTATACAAGACAATTAAGAAAAATACATCTATTATTTTATCCTAAACAGAATTATGCAGTATGACCAGAATCATTTATTACTGAGTGTTTTAACTATAAAGACTATGTGCTCATAATCTGACAGAATAATCCATTCTATAACCTTATCCTCCATCATAACTAAGCCACAGACTTTAAAGAAGGAAACGATGTGATGGACTGTCTTTCGAAGTCTCAGTCTCTGAGTGGCTAATGCTCAACTAGAAATTATTATTGGACTACATACATACATACCGAGGAAAGTAAAATCTATTAAGGAAAAACAAATCAAAGATTTATTTTTGAATGGTAGCCTCCTCCTTTGCGAGCAAGAGTTCTAAAAATTGGCAATAGGCATCACGATCCATAAAGACACTTGACACTTTAGTTTAACCCAAGTCAGTCCAAATGGGCCAATGGTCAGAGTCTTTTTGACCCCAGATGATTAAATAGATATTGCTTCTCAATAAAACACAGGGCCTATGCCCTGACCTCTCTTTTGGTTCACCAACTGTTGTTTGAAGATACCACACTGTTTGTATTTTTGCCTGTGATGGAATAATGTTTCTGTTCTCCCTGCTCCTCTTCCCCCATCATATAAGTGTCCCCTGCAGGAAGGAAGAGACAGCTTGTATCTTAGGTAATTAATTTTTAGTATGCCAGATTTTTTAACAGTCTGTCTATGGTGAAGGTTATTCCTGTTTCTGGGTCATTCCCAAGAAGATTTAATGTAGAAGAATTATGTAATTAAAGAAGAATTAGAAACATTAGTGGAATGCTATTTGTCCTCCATCCAGTACCCTGTTAGCCCCTTTACCAACTCTGTTGTGGCATCCATCCCCCAGGTGCTGGGAGGTTTTGACTGATGACTTAAAACTGCATTCTTTTCCTGAAAATTGTCCTTTAGAGACTAAAGCTGCCTTAATTATGTTTACTCTACTTCCTTGCTTCAAGGAAAGAAAACCTCTGAAGCAGTTCAGACTTCAGACATTCCTGAGGGATTATGTTGAATTTAAACTTTATGTGAACCCACATTCCTACATGGCCCCTTCAGTATTCCTCTTATATTCCTCTCACCTTACTTATTTTCTCCTCAGAAGTTTCTCGTAATAAACCATATGCTCGAAAATGTCAACATCAAGCTCTGCTTCTAGAGAACCTACCCTAGCATCTAGAGAACCTAACCTAGATAGAAAATAGGAAGGAATGGAAAAACAGAGACATATAACTCCCAAAGTTTATCTAAGTTTACAGGAACCGATGAAAATCTAATGCTCTAGTTTTGTAGGAAATTGATTCTAACAAACCAACAGACAGATGTGAGATTAGTCAGATACTTGTAAGTCATTAGTAAATGCATCAGACTGGAGATTAGATTGAATTATTAACTAGCGGCTAATGGGAGCAGTTGAGAGAACAACTTAGAAGTGGATAAAGAAAGTTTTATTTTGAATTAAGATGTAAGAGGATATTAATAGTAAAAATTCATTTGATAAAAATTATAATTATATTTGATGGTGGATTCAAGAAAGTTGAAAAGAACTCATTTCAGAAGAGCAGGGCCCCTCCTAGATGAGGGGAGTGTTATGGCTCTTTCTGAGGGAAAATGTCAGGTCTAGGTGTGGGCAAGAGGAGAATGCCTTCTAGAGACTGTGCAGGATTGAGGAGAGACACATAATAAGGTCATGCTATTGACTGTGGTGGGGAAGGTAAGGAGATTTGGAGTTGCAAGTTCAATAAATGTCAAATAATTTTAGCTTGGCAATTCACAATTCCACCCAGTCTATCAATGTAAATGACAGTTAAGGCAGGGCTAAAAAGTATAAGGTGTCCCTGCAGTCTTGAATCTCACTGCAGTCTTGTTCTCACTGTGCTTGGAATAAAGTGGCCCTACCGGTGATTCTTAAGGTGAAAGTGTGAACTAACTGCTTCCTGGACCAAACTAATAAGATAAAAGAGATCAGCCTCTCGTAAGAGGGACCACAGTAACACACTGGTTGGTGGTTGGGCTGACCAGAAATGCATTCAGCTTTATTAAAGATGAAGCTCAGTTGCAGATCAACTTGACAATTCATCTTAGTTGCCAGACATAGGAAAGATCTGACCATTTTCGGAAAAAGCAGAACAAAACAATAGTATACTTCAAATTCCACTATTTCTCTACAAGAAATATCGTTTACAATTATGAATGTGAAATATGCAACAAATATTAGAATTTGCAGACAAATACATTAAAATAATTACTTAAAAATGTTTAAAGTCTTATAGAAAAGGTGAATAGGGGAATGGATGTGGATTCTCAACAAAAAAGGGAATCTATAACAAATAAGTCAAAATTCTATAAGTAAAAATGCAATATCTAAAATGAAAAAAAACAAAAACAAAGCAAACAAACCCAATAATCACTAACTAGACTTAATAGAAGAAGAAACACTGCAGAAGAAAGGATCAATGAACTTGAAAACAGATCAATAAACATTAAACAAAAGCTCAGAGAGCAAAAAGTTTTTTAAAATAGATTATAAATAACAGTGGAACAATGTCAAGCGGTCTAATATATGTGTAATTGGAGTCCAGAAAGGACTAAAAGAGGCATGAACTAGTTTTGCTGACAGCTTCATATGAATGACTCTCTAAGACTAAGATCTGTTTTAAGAGATTATCCATGAAATAGGCAACCAAAAAGAATTAAAACTCCAGTTCCCATTAGAAGAAAGAGGTTTCGAGTCTGTTTTCACTTCAACATTGAGGCACCAAAATACATTTCCCAGTCTTCATCTGAGTAGTCTAGAAAATATTTCTTTTTGTAGTTAAGAAAACAAAATTGAACATTCAAAAGTGGCATAAAGAGAAATAGAAAAATAAAATCAAAGCCGCTGTTCTAAAAAAAATCAGAACAAATATAGGTACAGCACAGTGTAGTGCCATCTCATTGAACTATGAGTTAGGAGATCTGGTTTCCAGTTCAGAGTTATTTGTTGGCTAGTTGTGTGAACCTGGGTTAGAGGAATTTTTCCTCCTCAGGCCCATTTTATTCTTCTACAAGATGAAATATTTGGAAATGAATTTTGTAGTCTCATATACCTCTAAGAGCCTATGAAATGAGTGGCTTAATTCAAAGGTCAGTAAACCAAGTCTGGCCCTTTCTCTGCATTTGTAGATAAAATTTTATCAGAACACCGCTATGCTCATTCATAAACATATTGTCTATGGCTGCTTTCAAGCTGCAATGGCAGAACTGAATAGTTGCAACAAAGACCATTTTCCCTGCAAAGCCCAACATATTTACTATCTGCACCTTTACAGAAAAAGTTTGCCAACTCTTGGCTTATCTAAGTGGAAAGCGAACCTCTGAAAACTATTCCCAGTGTCCTCATTCTACATTTACTTGCACGACCTTAGGGAGTCTCAGCTCTGCTTTACTAATTTCCTTACTGCTGAGAAGCACTAACTGCCCTTTTCAGGCACTTGAACAACAAATTCCCCCAAGACACTAAATTATAGTTGGAAATGATAAAAGGGGTTTTCAAGGGGGAAACGAATGCTTAATCCAGAAAAATGAATTTCAAAATGGAGAAAGTATGTATATAGAAAGTATGCATCTAGAAAACATTTTATATAAAGAGTTTTGATTATTCTTAGTATTTTCTTGTTAAATATTTTGATTCTCCTATCTCTAGACATATGGTAGGACTGTATATCCCATAACAGACGCTCGGCCAGATTTGGTTCTAGTTTGGAGGCTTGACTGGCAATAGATCCACTTCCAAGCTCACTCAGATGTTTTAGCAGGATTCATTTCCTTGAGACTATACGGCTAAGGGCTCTGGCTTCTTTCTGGATGTCAGCTTTTAAGAACTGCTCTGAGTTCTTAGAGAACACTGTAGTTCCTTGTCACATGACCTTCTCTATAGATTCTCTCGCAACATGGAAGCTTGCTTCTTCACAGTAGTCAAGAGAGAAAGAGAGAAAGCAAGTCTGCTATTTCATTGACAGTCTAATCTAGGCAGGAGGAGAAGAAGCCACTCATTCAGGCCATGAATCTCTATTCACAGAAGTCCTCTCATAGGATTAAGCAATCCTGTCCTGAATGCAGAACAACTTCAGGAGCCTCTTTATTTGCCTGGATCAACTTATTTTCTTGTAATTCTTAAAATAATTATGGTCATTCTAGATAACAGTGCAGTTACCAAGTTTCTTCATTTAACTAAGCCGTTATTCACAAATCAGCTGTCTTCTGATTATTAGAAACATGACTAACAATTCCTAGCCACAATATTTAAAAAAAAAAAATCAACTTCACGTGTCCTAAACTGCTTGAGCGCAAACATTGCAATGGGGGCAATGAAGTCTGTGAAAAAGTCAGCAACTGGCTGGGCTAAGATTGTCAACAACAACGACTGAAGACAATCAACACATGTTTAACAATTTCAGAATGAATTTTTTTTCATTTGCTATCTGTGGGAAATGAAAAATATAAACAACCCGAAGTTTGGGTACTGCATATGTCTTTCATTTTGCCTTAAAGTTTACCTGCAACAGAAGCGCTACTCAGGTTCTTAATGAATTCGACAATCCTTTCTTCTTAAGACCTTCACAAAAACAAAGAGATTATTCTTCTCATACTTATTCAATTTCAAAAAAATAAACAACTTGACACAATCTGGAAGGCCGTTGAGCTTCCAACCGCTTTCACTAAAAGTTCACATTTTTGCTTTGTTCTATGGAGAAAAAAAGTGCAAGTGTCAATATGTCACCATAAAGTGGATGGAAAGAAAAAACTGTAATAGTAACAACCAAGTTCTGATTAGCCATGTGTTTCTAAAGTGCCTTGAGATCTAGGTTTTATAGCCTCGAAGACATATAGTTTATTAATTTCTCCTATTCCATTTTGTTAATATAATAAATGTATTCTTTCAGCTGATGTTTTTAAATGGGAAATATATTTTTTATTATTTCTGATATTTATTTTGTACCATTTTATTGATGGCAAATAAATATTAAAGTTTATACTACAGATAACCATCGCTAGTTATTTATGAGTTATTTTGCTGCCTACTTTTAGTATTTCCTCTATATGAACTGACAGTGACAAATTTTATAAGTCCTTTCCTTTGCCAGGTGAAGTCATTTGCATTTATACATGTAATATTATTAGTTTGTTCTTAAAATGTGCTTCACAACTCCATAATATTGATACTATCTTTTCAATAGTGATGTGATCCAGATTCCTCAAAGCTACCAGTCATCCTAGGCATGGCATATTTTTTTTAATCCACATTTTTTGTGTGTTTCTAGTTTCCAGGGAAAAAAATGTAAACTTTTAGGAGAAAGAATGTTTACTTACTCTTTCCCATTAAATGTACCAGAAGTTGTATTCTTTCAAAGTTCATAAAGATGTTATACATAAACTACTGGAATCAACCCTAACGTCCATTGATAGAGGGTTGTTCAAGTCAATTACGATATGGCCATACAATAAAATATGACATTGAACCATTTTAAACTGCCATTTTGTAAACCAAAAGCAATTAAATATCAGCAATTTCTTGTGGTTTACCTAATATTATGTAGCAGTTTAAAGGAGAAAAAAATTGTGTGTTTATAGAGAAAGACATCCCCAAAATGTGTTTAATTAAATAAAAAAGCTAATTTTAGGAGGATGTGCATTGTATGATCCCATCATATTTTTATTTAGAAATAATATACTTGCAAATATATGAATAATTCTAGAATGACAAATTCTTCAAAGTGAGACTAGGGAATGGGAAAAATGGGGATCCTATTTTTTCTATTTACATATTCTTCAGTGTAAGCACAAATTAATGGCATAACATACATTGTAAAATTATAAAACAATCAGTCTCTCATTCCTCAATGCTATTTAAATTATGGTCCACGGATGACACAAGTTTGCAAAAGTTACCTGTCTGTATTGAGATAGGTAGAGAAATTGAGAGAAGCATTTAGAACTTCTATAGCAATTTGGTGAGTAATTTTATTTTTACTGAATCTAATAATGAAAAACTGGGGCTTGTATTTTGTATACCTTTTTAAATTTTATTTACAGAGCAATTGATTTTCATTGTACTTTACAAAATAATCTATCCATGACTGATTAGAAGTTTAAAAAGATAGAAAAATGATGCTTCACCACAGACAGTTTGAGAAGCATGGGTTTATCATTATTTTTCCTGAAACCAGGTCAGGTTCTGGTAGAAAAAAACATTGAATAAATGCAAGATGAATAAATAACTAAATGTAGTTGACCAATCTGAGAGGCTCCAAGATAATAGAATAGACAGTTTGGTGCTGCATTAGATTGATGCTCGGGGAGGAAGTAGTCACAGAAAACCCCCAGGCATTTAGATTGAGTTCCTGGGAGAATGCTGATGCCATTTCTTAAGAGGGAACACCAGAAATAGAGCATGTTTACAGATAATGAATTCGTTTTTGAGCAGTTTGACATTGAAATTATGAGATATCCAAATGGTGATGTCCAGGAAGCAATTAGATATGTGGGTTAGAAGTTCATGGAACGAAGTCTGAGCTGATGGTGTGGATTTGTGTTGTAGTCATTAAAATGAATGAGCACCTGCAATGTAAAATGGGGAAAGAAGAGGCTAAGGACAAACCTCTAAGTGCCATAGGTAGATGGTTAGTAGCTCTTTGTCAAATGAAGATAGATATGAACCTAAGTCTATTTCATTTCAAGCCCAAGCTTTCTTTAATAATGCCATTCTGCTCTTCTGCTCTGAAACAGCACAGCATTCTAAATACTAGATACTGCTTGGGACTGGGGGTGGAGTGAGAAAAAAAATCAGAAATACACACTAAGAGAGAAGAGGTCCAGCTGTTTTGAATGCTGCTAAAAGATAAGTAAGATGGCAAAAGAAAAATGTCTACTAGATTTATCAACATTAAGATCATCGATGTCCTTAGAAAATATGCTTTTCGGGGAGTGATGGTGGTAAGAGGTGTTTCGGACTAATTGAAAAGTAAATGGATAGTATAAAAATGTAGACAATATGTCTATCCTTTATCAAGAAGCTTAGTTATAAAGATAAATCAAGAAATCTTAGAATTATTTATCAGTTATTGTGGGTGTGAGCAATAAAGAATGATTTATCCTCAAAATAAAATAGTTTGTTATAATCTGGCTTACTCTATTTATTGTTTCATGAACAATTCTGGTGATAAAAATAATCCTAGTAATAAATAATTTATTAAATAATCATTATGTGCTAGATACCGTACCTAAGTAGTTATTACACATTATTTCATTTAGTCTTAATAATAAACTCATTAAATAGGTTTTATTCTTCTTTTACAGATGAGAAAATTTATATTTAAGAAGATTAAATGATATACCCATTGACTGTATTAAAGTGGAACGCAAATGTAAACCCAGGATTGTTTAGTTCCAGAACTTAATCCATATTCTTAATTGATGTTATCTACCTTAATTTTCTAAATATTAGGAAAAAGATACACACATTATTACAAAATTATAGCCACCTTCAGTAGTTTAGTGTATTTCATTTATTAGCTCCTTGAAGACAGGAAATATAAATTCAAAAGAGCCTTTAAAAGTCAGCAGTCCTGGGTGCCTGGTATAACATTTCAAAAATTGGCTGCATTTCCCGGGACAAGTCAATTTCCCACAGTAGACCTGAGTCACATCATTGTAAATACACGGTTTTAGGCTAAATAGGCCTCGATATCTTTTTCAGCTCTGGAGTTCTATTATTTCTAGTTATATTATTTTTTTTTCTATTTTAACATTAATATATTAGAAGGATATAGGAAGTCCCACCAGAAAGAAGTTTGTTTACATTTATTTACTAATAGTTAATCAAAATAATTAGAGAATGAGACACTTTTCTGCTATTGTTTATCAACATCACAAAATGAATTTGTTCTGAAATCTGATGATAAAAATCTAGTTGTCATTGGAATTCTCATTATTATTATCATCTTATTGATTAGTTATACATAAGAAGGCCACCTTCTTGGGGACAGCTTTGAATAGGTGCAGTTTGATGGAGAGCAAGCTCAGGTCGAAACCACTCACGAAAGGCAGGCTGGCATGGGATGGCATTAGGTAGAGAGTGCTAGAGCATGGGCAGAGTGTGCTATACCTGTCCTTCCTCCCCCTCTAACACCCTTTGCCTATTTATCATTTGAAATCTTAGATGTTTAAAGCTTCTGTTTTATCAGTGTTGGTGAGAGACTTCTATTTCTAGTCCATCTGATTCATTTTCCGGGAACTCCAGCGGCTAGGGCTCAAGAATCCACTTAGGTTTGGCCAGTTTGTTGCCAAACTGGGAAAGGAACTTTGTTTCTGGAATGAGTGACAGAAATAAGCAGAGACATTTCTACTCACAGAGTGGATTGGACGCTAATGTTTACAGTCCGAACCCTGGTTGAAAGCAGTAAGCTATAACCAACGAGGACAAAAATAAAAGGAGAGGAGATCACAGAAATAATGTCTGATAGTTAACAACTGACTTAGCCAGCCAGATAACAGTTAAACCTAAATTGGTGTGGGGGAAGACCCAAAGTGACAGTTTTACCACCACAGAGCCATTGACTGTATCAAGAATTAAAAATGGAAAATACCTCTGAAAACAGGCTACATGTGTTGCTGAAAACCATACGATTGGTTAGAAGCCTATAGAAGAATTATTTAGACATCCATATCTTCTTCCTCACCCAAGAAGGAAACAGAATGATTCCTTAGAGAGGATAAGACAGAGAGACTGATCTTGGTGACATGGGGCACAGCTGAGAGCTGGGCTGTCATAATGAAATCAAGGTGGTCAAGCGGTAAATGAGACTAACATCCTTTCTCTAAGGCTTCCATAATGCAGGCAGCCAGAGGTAAACCTTGCAGACAGAAAGACAGATGTTTCTTCTCTGGGCAACCTGACTAGCTCAAAAGAAAATACCTGTAAAAATAGACGAATGTCCTTCTTATGAAACAGCTCAACAAAATATCATTCTGTAGCGAAGGCCACTGTTTGACAAGTCCAGGCTACACTTAAAATGTTACTAATCAACCTTTTCTGTTTCAATCTGAAATATAAGCAGAATGCTAAGGATCACCAAACTTTTGAGAGAACCCTGTAACATTAAGGACAAAAACCAAATAAATACAGGAGAAAAAGAACTCAAGAAAGAGACAATGCCAAGATCAAGCTGGGAAACACTTAAAACCAAACCATTATAATAACCATGTTGTGTCTTTCCAAGTTTCTGAACATATAGTTGGTGCAGACTCAGCACCTGGTGGAGTCCCCGGAGGGATGCCATAATCTATAGAGTGACAATTATGATGGCAGGAAAGGCCAAGGAAGGAGCATTGGTGCTAACCCTCCTATCAAAATAGCACATTTGAACCAATATCTCACCTCTGAAAACTTGACAATTTAAAGGTGAAGAGAGGATTTCTATTAAAAATTTTTTTATAAGTCTCTATCTCGGGTGCAGAGGGTAGATAATCTCTAGAGGAAAAAAAGGAAATTATTGCAAAATTTGCACTATAGGTTAGATTCTTTAGGAAGCAGAGAGTGAGATGGAGTTAAGGCTGCAAAAGATTTATTGCTCTGTAATATCTCTGAAATAAAGGAAGAAGAAGCAGGATTGTGCAAGGGAATCCATAAGATATGATCCAGATCTGATGAAATTTCTGCCAACCCAACAGGAAGCTTTGGTCAAAGATTTCTCATTAGCAAAGTCTAACATTGGGCAAACAGGGTTAGACTATTTTGCCACTCATCACCTGGCTAAATCATTGATCAGGGCCACCATGAGAATAGAATATAATCGCAGTGCAACGAAAATTAACCTGAAGGTGCTACCAGCTGGAAGCTATCACCTAACCACACTCCTTGCAGAAGAACAGCAAATCTTTTCTTGAAGGGGGACTTACATGGTCATCTCCATAGCTCCCACACTTCTCAGAGGGTGACTGTTTAAAGCTACTGTTCCAGATATAGTCTCCTCATTTGAGAAATTCAAAATAGCCATTGGTATCTTGAGATAGCTATTGATCTGATATTTTTCCTTTATCCTAATAAACTGAAAACACTAGAATTATTCTGTAGATATTTGGCTAAAATGGTGGCATACCCTTGTTATAATGTATCAGAGTTATGCTATCTTTTTAGCTTCGTGTCACAATTTAGTCTGCTGATATGTTGAATATCTCGACCCATAGGACATTATACAGACTGACTTCAGTGATGACTTCATGTTGATTAGGACCTAGAAAACAGGAAGTAGCTGGTAATCTAGATGTGTTAGGGTAATGTATACATATAAGCTAGAGATAAAACTCACCGTAGATATATGCCACTTCAGTGAAGTTTCTGTGGGTCCAATAATCTGGGGCGTTTTGAGATATCACCTGCAAAGTATAGAACATTGCCTCACCCCATACTAAGAAATATACTCAATGACTGTTGTGCATCAGTGAGTTTTGAGAGTAAAATAAACCACATTTTGGTGTGCTGCTCAATGCATTTTTTTTCCCATGAGCTCAACTGCATCTGGTTTGGAGATGGAAAGCTAGAACATAAAAAGACAGTCCAGTAGGCAAATGAGCAGGCAGCACTGACACTTGGCCCTTATGAATGAAGAGACCCAAGAAAACTTGGAATGTCTGGAAAGATGGAGATGTTATATGGTACCTATGACATGCTCCAGTAGAGGATTCCCAATGGAGGCCTTTATGATTTTGGAGCAAAACTATACCATCATCTAAATTTAATTCCTATCATTTAACAGAGTAGCTTTTCTCTCCTATGAGAATCTAGACA
The DNA here is from genome assembly GCF_902729225.1 of Pteropus medius. NCBI lineage: Eukaryota > Metazoa > Chordata > Mammalia > Chiroptera > Pteropodidae > Pteropus > Pteropus medius. The sequence continues at coordinate 16,204,292 of NW_024340696.1, read as the reverse complement.
AAACAAACACCTAATTATGAAATACCAATGATCATGCAGCCCAAGTTGCCCATCATATAATGTTTATTATTTGATCCACTGCATCTTCAGACTGGTGTGTCTAACGATCTTTAATAATCATGTAAAAGTGATAGATCCAAATCACAAAGATATTGAAGACAGAACTGCATGTATTTTCAGTGGGTTACTCCTGGTTCAATGCCATCCCATCTTCACCCTGTAATCATAGTTTCATGGGGAGTTACCTGTGACCAGTGGTCTTAGGAGGAAGAAATAAACAAGACTTGTTCAGATAGATTTGCATAATAAATTAGCATCCAATGGAAGCTGACTGCTAATACATTTTAAGCCCAGTCTGGCACTGAGAAACAACAGGAAAGCAAAATCCTCCTAGTAATTTATGAATGAAGAAATGTGATTTAGATAGATGGTCAAAGACTTGGAAGGAGCTGGAGTTCATAGCAAAGATACTTGTGGAAGACTCAGATGGATGGATTTCTTGAAATAGGCCCAACATTTGATAATATTTGTTTCCAAAATGAGTTTTTACTAAATGCACTTTCTGTGAAGATTTTTAAGAAGTAAACTAGGTAACTGCCAACTTCCTTCCTCAGCTCTTCTGAAATTTCTCAGTAGGCTTGTGAACCAAATAGTGATGAAAACTACGCATGGGTTTAATGATATGGACCTCCCTTTACAAGGTTGATTTCTCTCTTGCTATCGTTCAACCTGCAAGCAATAGCAATCAAACTCTGCCCTCGAAATGACATGACTTTATAAAAGAAGGAAGCTACACAGCAACAGATTGATTGTGGCGAACTCCTATTTATCAAGAAGGAAGTAGTAATTTATTCTAACTTAAAAAATATCTGAGTTAGTATTCGCTTCTAGCCCATCATTCATTTTTGCCCGAAATGTTACCTGAAATTTGCTGAATGCCATATTATGTTATCTCATGCAAAGTAAACTCATTTTTCAGGGAAAGAATGAGTCAGCGATATCTATAGGGATCACTGGTCTTTCCATACCCACATCACCTAAGGAGACAGACTTGCAGAATGCAAAATGTCAAGGGAGACTCATGTAGACTCTAGCTTGGAGGTCATGCCTTTTATTGACCAGTTGCTTTGGTACAGAATGTGTATAGCACACAGTCTAGTATGATCCTGAAACCAGAGGACAGAAATAGAGATTATTTCATTTATTATTATTCCTAATTATCTTCTAGTGACGTTTTAGCTTTTTGACTCCATGGCTCTGGGTCCTATAAGTACAGACGTCCTAATGCTCAGAGTAAGCATGCTTCCACCAGAGAACCAAACACTGATCCAGAATGCAGGTTTTATTAAATTGGAAACTAGGTGTTCTACTTGGCCTTGTCAAGCTTCTCTTGTTAGTAGGAATACCAAATGTTGTGAGGTTCATTTGTTTACCTATCCTATTAGGAGAAAATGAAACTGCTGATAAACAAAGAAACACGGAATAGCCTAGGGGGAAAAAAAAAAGATGACCCTTATTGGTGTTACCATATATTACTCCGTTCAGTGTTAAATGTTAATGTAAGAATACAGCAAGTGTATATAGGAAATACCAACATAGGCTTAGTTAGATTTCTCAAAAATAAAGTTGTGCTTCCTTAACCAGTTAAAATCTAAATGACTGCCTTGTCAAAATATTAAGAACTGCATAAGGTGACCTGATTATTTCTTCTTTACTGGGTAATGGAACTAAATGACGTGCATGGCTTTGTATATTAATAGGCCAAGCAGGGGCTATCCACCTGTGGAATATACCTGTTCAGGGTAAATAACTCTGTTGGAAAGCTTTGGCCACTCTTAGTTCTTGGAAGCAATGATAAGGTCATTTCTCACTTGCCTACATGACATGGTGTGCTCCAGAGAGAGAGAGTCAGGCTTTGACACCAGACATTCTCTCACCCTTTCTTTTACAGGACTTGTCAAAAGCCTAAGTTGAAGTGAAAAATAGACCATCCAGCCACAGGGTGAAAAATGAGCTTGGGAGTTATGAGTTTCAATCAACTCTGATGATGTCTGAGAGACATTTTCATTATGTAATAGTTGAATGGGCAAAAGTGGGTGCCTTTTCCTTTTGAGAAAATAAATGGCTTGAAATGGCTTTTTTTTTTAAATTTCTCAGCTAAGGATCCACGACTCTTTTAGTATTGGACATTTCCTATGAAACCCTAGGGATAATTAATACTCCAGGGAAATAGATCAGAGAGAAGTTCACTTCTTAGGCAGACAGTTTCTGTCCTGTGATAGCATTAGCAGAGCAAGATCTCAGGTTTCCCCTCATAACGTTCTGTGTTGGATAAAGCAGGTACCTGGTTATAAATCAATCTGTACCTTCTACTGGGTGCCAAGAAGAAATGAATTCCTTCCAAATAGCTCAGACAAATATCCTTCTAGTATTCCATCAATTCAGCTATCCATCCATTCATCCAAATAGCCATCTAGTCATCCATCTAGTCTGCCAGCCAGCCAGCCACAAAAATGAAATTCACTTATTTATTGAGGAATTACAATGCATCCAGTATTATATAAACTTTTGTTGGAAATATGAGAAATAGAATCATAAATCAAAAATCTGAGCTGCAAAAGAAAATAGATTCATCTACTCCAACATTATCTTTGTGAAGGTGAAAAATGAAGGTTTTAAGTAATAGGAAGTGAATTTTCCACATAATTATGTGAAATTATATAAATTTTTAAAAATAATTTTGTGGCAGTCTTTATCAAGCCTCAAAGCAAATTAGCAGCAGAGCCAGAGCTAAGATTTAAGCCATTTGACCCTTAAAGAAGGAATCTGTTCTTTCTGAAATTATAATTCAACTCTGGAGGAAGAACCAATATCTGTGAGACAATTCAAAATGATGAAGTGATATAGTGTTTATATAATTAGTGTCACACAGTGTGTCACTAATTATCTCATGTGCTGATGTGTGCGTGTGTGTATGTGTGTAAAATAAATGAGAAATAGGTGTGGTATGGTTTTGAAATAGTCCAAAAAGCTTCTAAGGAGTTAATGAGTATGAAAATACCTAGTTTGAGCCACAGTGGTAACAGAATCAGATAACAGTTTGTTAGGTGGAGGACCATGGGTAGAATGAGTGGTACTGTGGTGTTGGAGCTATGGAGGGGTGGGGGTTGGAGCTATGGAGGGGTGGGGGTGGGTGACCTTTCTTGCTGCGTCAAAAGGTGAGAACTGGCAATAGTTATAAAGGCGTATTCATTCTATGATGAAAAAACTTCACAACTCTAATCTTTGGTTAACTATCTGGTGATCTTTTTTTTAATCCAGTTGCATTTATATTTATTTATTTATTCATTTATTTATTTATTTATCTATCTATCTATCTATCTATCTATCTATCTATTTATTTATTTATTTATTTATTTTTTATTCATTTATTTATTTTTATTCATTCATTCATTCATTCATTCATTTTGGTTTGAACCTTTCTTTTATTTCCTTGAGCTGTAGGAGATCGAGAAGTCCTTGCACTAATTCTCCACATTAGAATGTTCATGCTAGTGTCTCAGGGCACTGCAGAAAGAATTCAAACTCTCTGAATAGAAAGCTGACTCAGTCCTAGTGTACAGATTCTTCCAGTGCAATTGGCTTGCTCTTTCTCTCTCAGCTTTCTTCAATTTATATTGACAAATCCTAACAGTTCTTACCCTTGTTGATCTGCATGGCAGACTTCTACTAATTCCTAAACTGCAAATTAAATGCTTGAGGCTGAACAGAGATCACATTAAAAACTTCGCACTTCACAGAGACCAGCTCAGCAGGAGCAGTCACTCTTTAAGCCATCTTGAAGGAGTAGAAACAGGCTGTTGTCTGGAAGCCCATTAAAGCAGAAGTTATAGGAGCTGTAATGTGATATTAAAGCTAATTTCATACAGGCTGAGAGGTGCCTTGGACATAATAAATAATAATAATAATATCATACTGTCTTGTCAAAACATGCTTTATACACACATTAATATGACTTATTATTTAACAAGAAGAATGTTGGTTATAATCTCATTGACATCAACCAGAGCTTTATGAAATTAAATTAATATTACAACAGAATTATTTCCTAAGGGGCTTTAATGCAGAAAAAGACTGTTTATGCCAGAGTGTAAATTGTCTTGAGATATAATTACTCGTAATGCATTTCTAAGCTCTTCTTGTGATACATCTTGTTAGTGAGTCACCTCTCTTGAAAAATATAACATAGGTTAGAATTGGAAATTGGAGAGTACAAAAATTAAATTTTTGAAATTTATTGATTAATTAATACATTTTAAAAAAGAAGGCACAAATGAATTTAGCTGTTTCATTATCTTTATATAGAGTTGGGAGCTCCTGTTCTCTATGGCTCACAGACCTACCTTGAAGGTATTACAGTGATAAGACAAGACATAATGGTAGGATAATGGGACAGAATGGGATAGAATGGGATAATGTCAAGAAAGATGAAGATAAGTGAATGGAGCTGAGTAGAATTTTATTAGGAAAAATCAGCCAAAGGTTGACTTGGTACATAACCAAAGGTTGGCAAAGAAATAGACATAAAGCATGAAAACTGATGACTCAAGGGAATAGAAAAAGAGAAAAATGAATTTTGTAAATAACCCTGAGTAACTCTGATTTAGGTTTTGGGCAGAGGAGGAGGAAACCATAAAGGGATTAATGAGTGTCCAGGGAAGCTATGATAAATTGTGAAGCATGTGTTGGCATAAAATTAAGAGAAGAGATTGTTTTAAGTTGATGATACTTCTCAGTGCTAATATATATTGAAAAGAGATTTAAAAATGTAATTTTTATGACTGCTAAAAAGATTTAGTAACAAAGAAGCTCTTATCCTTAGTATGAACAGGTTCTCTGAGTTCTGGTTCTGAGTTACCAACAACTTTAAGGGCAAGATCTTTCTATGCAGGTGTCCAAAGTGTGCATCAATCTTCTATGGCTAGTCACCCTAATAGAAGGATTTATTAAAAATACTGGATGCCAGCATTAAAGCGTGGGTTTTCTCTAGGAACATGGAGACTGTACATGAAGCAGGAAATACTAAAGCTCCTTAATAGTGAATAGACATAATAATGAGACCAGATATAAGAAGGAGTCCAGAGGCTATGGGCTTGGATTTTAATGGCAATTCAGAATAGAAGTTTTTTGGAATCAAAAACATCAGTGAGGCTTAGGGAATCACAGATGTCTAAACCGGTGTCAGTTTTTTCATTTTATTCTATATCCTTTCCTTGGATCATCTCGTCATCATATATGATTTTAATCACTACTTAGGGTTATGGCTCCCAGACTTATTCTTCTCGCCTACCTTTTGTTTTTGAGCTTCACACTCGTATATCTAACTGCCTAGAGGACATTTCTTCTTAAATGTTTCACAAACTCTAAAAATTCAACCTCAAAATTGAAGTTGTAATCTCTCTCTTTAAAACCTGCTTTTCATTCCCCGTCTCCATTGATGTTATTTTAATCCATTTAGTTTGCCAGACAGGTAACCAAAGGGACATGTGTCTTTCTCTTGTAATACCAACCTTCTAATCATGTACTAATTTTTGTTGATTTTGTTTGATAAATACCACTCAGCTCCATTCACTTATTTTCATCTTCTTTGACATTATTTTATTCTAGGCCACCATTACCTCTTGTCTGATATTTGCAATGTCTTCTTACTTGTCTGCCTATCATCAGACCTGGTTCTTGACAATTCATCCTGCTTAATGTAGGCAGAATGGCAATTTTAACACGCATAATTAATTTTGTCATTTTTCTTATTAAACTTTTCAGTCTTTGCAGTGGTCTTAAAATAAGATCCAACTTTACTAATTCAATCTTATCTCTGCAGTGTTTTTCACACTGTTCTTTCCTTTGCTTCCAACTCGTCTTATCAGCCTTCTTTCAGCTCCTCTCACCTACCATGTTCCTTCCTATCGTGGGGCCTTTGAATATAGTCTTTCTTCTGCCTAGAGCATTCTTATCTATGTTGAAACCATGCTTCTATTTTGGGGGCAAGCGGGAGTTCATTTCTATTCATTATTTTCTAGTTACTTCTTTTGATATGCTTTGTATTTTTTCTTGATTGCTGAATGTGATATACTGGATAAAGGGAACTTCTATGAACAGTCCTTCAGTGATGTGGTGAGGGAGAAAGGGAAGCATTCTATAGTTCTGTGATTAGGTCTCAATCTTTTAGAGAGCCTATGCCTCTGGACTGTGAACTTCCCAAGAGATTCTCAGTGTTTTCCTCTTCGCTTAGGTAGACAGGATGGCTATAGAGAAGGCAGGCGTAGGATATTTCCATTCCCCAAGGTAAATTAGGCTTGGTGATACTCCAGCAGGTTAGGCTCTGGTTAACTAGTTTTTCCTCAGGCTTTCTTAAAGAACAGAACTCTGGTGTATTGCAAAAACGGTTTCTTTTCTCCTACTCCTGGTGGAAGCACAAGGGGATTTTTCTCAGATATTTACTGTGAATACCTGGTTGAGACCCTAGAGGTAAATCTCAAAAGATTGTGGGGATCTTCCTGTGACTGAGTCCCCCTGGACAACTCTCGTAGTTGTCACTGTGAGCTTCTAGCAATTCGTCAATCACAGTTCCAATTTCTCATCCTGACACTGGTTCCTGTCACAGTTTCTGCTCCTGAGTCTCTGCTCCAGTAAGCCATGACTTCCCGTATTCACCTGTCTATCTCTCCAATCTTGGCAGTGGTTTGCCCTGTATCTCCCCTCTCTTATGGATCCGAGAAGAGTTGTTGATTTTTCAGTCTGCTTATCTCATTGTTAGAACAGAGTGGCAACTTCTAAGCTCCTTACATGCAGAATAGGAAATTGGAAGTTAATTTTTCAGACAAGTATTCTTTGTTTTTCCCAATTTTGATTTAGGTCCCTCATTATATGTGTTTCTAAACTTCCCCTAAGAAGTCCCTCTCATATTGTATTACAATTAGACTTATAGCTTCACTTCCATCACTATAAGTGGACATAAAGAATCCAGACTTATTCATCGATGTATTCTTATTGATGTTTATAGCACAGTAAGCAGAGTTCTCAATAAATAGTGTGGAATAACTAAGTAACGAAAAGATACCAAACATTGTCTTGGATTTCAGAAAAGTCTAACAATATCTTAATCCATATTTGGCATTTCAGGGCAGGCATGCCTCTGCCCATCAATATCACACCTAAGGTAAGCATTCCTGACCGAAGATGCCACTCTTCCATTCTGAATCCAAGTAAGTCCCTTGAGTTCTTTTAAACATGCAGCCACTATCACCCACCAGGAGTTGCCATGTGGGTAAAACTGTTTGTCTTCCATATCCTGGATTATACAGACTAAATCTAAATGGGTGACTTAATTTTCTTAAACCTTCCCTAGGTTCATGTTTTTTTTTGTGCCAAATTAACATCTTCACGTAACTCTGGAAGCATTAAAAAAAAGCTACTGCTTACAAAAATGTGTAATTCCAGAGTCTAAAAAAATAATTCTAACAAAGTCCAAAATTTTTCCGATGAAACTGGATAGCAAATCTTGGTATTCATGCTTGGACTTAGTTGCTGAGACCCTTGACAAAAAAAAAAAAAAAAAAAAAAAAAGAAATAAAAACAGGTCATTAAGAACATTCTTTCATCAAATATATTCATTCGACAGAAATTTAGTAGTTATTTACTGTGCATTCAAAACTGTGCTGTGGTTACTCTGGTGAATCAAACATTACCGAAACCTTTGAAGAGCTCACAGTCCATCAGGGAGAAAGTCTTGCAAGAAACTACCTACAATAACACGTGGTAAGTGCAATGAAAGGGTGATGCACAAAGTTCTGTGGACCTAAATGGGAAGAGCACACTGATAATGACCAAGGCAAGAAGAAGCGCTCCACTGAGGACGTGATACGGAGTTGCTTCTCCAACAATGTGATCTTGCTGCCTTTCTGCAGTCCTTCAAAGGCTAGTTTCCTCCTGCCTCTTTTCCTCCCCACTTTCAAATGACGACTTTCATTCCAATTTCACTGACAAAATAAAGGTATCTAGAAAAGAACTTCTGGAAATTCCCAACACCATTTTATCTTCTGCTCCAACACCCTACAGTCCCCTTATACCTCCCTGGTCTCATTCTCTACGATCGTCCCATGCCGTGCTCACTCCACTCTTGTTACACAGGCCTCCTCAGCATTCCTCCAACCAGCGTGGCCTGTGTTCCTGCCTTGCTGTGTCTGCATTTGCTTTTTCTTCTGCCTGAAACTCTTTACTCAGACATCTGAAGGATTGGCTCTCTCACATTGTTAAGGTCACATCTGAGCTGCTACCTTATATGTAAAGTCTGTCCTGGCCGCATTATCCTACATAAAACTGCATCCTCCACCCACAAGTCTATATTCCCCCACTCTGTTTTATTTTCCTCCATACCTCCTAACCATAAACAACAGTCTACATTCTCTATCCTGTTTATTTATCCTGTTTATTTTCCCTGTCTTCCCCACTAAAAAATAAACTCTGTGAGAACAGAAGTGTCAACAGTCTTGTTTACTGATATCTTCCCGTTGCTTAGAACAGAGCTTTGCATATATGAGATACTCAGTAAATATTTTGAGTGAAAGAATGGGTTGAAAGTGTAAGAGTTAGCATATGTTATGTTAAAAAAAATATTTACTGGAAAAAATTAATAATGGGCAAAGAAATAAATTAATGCTCGATAATTTTATACAATGAAGAGAAAATATCCAAAGATTATCATGCAACCTTTAAATGTAGGTCTTAAGCTTTATAATCTTTGTAGCTCTGCTGTCTACCATACTATCTGATAAGCAGTAGATAAGCACTGAATAAATGAATGAAAAAGAATTACTACCCATTAAATCTATTGAGTCTGTTCAGGTCTTTTAAATCATATTGAATATTTGATGGTATGGGTCAATATTTTCAATAAATATTTTTGAGAATAAGGCATGTTATAGAGCTTTCTGCATAGTGTGATTCCCACCTGTAAAAGAATATATATATATAATAATTATAGGCACAGAAGACTAAAAGGATAAATTTTTAGAATTATAACAGTGTTTATCTCTAGGTTATGACACAAAGATGAGCCAAATTACATTTCGTGCATTTTATATTTATAATTCTTGTTTTTAAATCAAAGTAAAAATGTTATAAAAATCACATTATGTTACAAAAATAGGAGTGGGAAAAGTAGGAAAAAGAAGGCAACGATTAGTGATCTGGTGTCTAAGATTATCTTTTCACATTAGCACAGCTTTACGAACCATTTGAACGGTTGGTATTTATGTGTGGTGCACAAAGGCTGAGCTGCCATCAGCAGTTTTCAGCATGTCACTTGAACTCCTGTCAAGTAACGGGGTATTCATTCATCTTCATCAGCTATAAATTTGGAATCCCAATTCAATTTAAAAATATTTATTGAGCTCTTAATATGTGCCAGGCACTCTGCCAGGCATTGGAGTCACAAAGACAAACAAGGCACAGTCATGACCTCGAGGCTTTCTGTTTAGATAGAAAAGAGACATCTTAAAAAACAACAGCAAAACAAACACAAGCAAACAAACAAACCCCACCAAAGTCAGTGTGGTTATTATACTGAAATCTGTGTAAGGGCGAGGACTATGTCTGTCTTATCCGCTTTGCCTCCTTTGTGCCAAACATAGTGCCCAAAATGCAGAAGGTGGTCAATAGCTCTTTGTTCAATTTTAAGTTAAGGAATGAAGAATGAAACTCTAGAAGTATTTTCAAGGTATGCAGTGTTGCGACCCAGAATGCCTTCTTCGAAAAGAATACTGTTTTCTAGTCTTTGATAGAATCAATTCCATGAATATTAATAATTAGGTTCGATATAAATGGGCTGTTTTTTTTAATTGGAAAAATAAAATCTCACAAATGCATGCCTCATTCATCAGGAATGGGAGAGTTAACAACAGGTGTAAAACTTCTTTGAAGATTTGCATGTAACCTAGACATGGCTGGCCTTCCTTGCCATCTTATTTCATTGTGTATTACATTATAGTACCAGCAGGACAGATGGATAAATGTACAAAAGAGACAACAGGTAAAGGGAAAAGGGCATGGATTTCGAGTCAGAACAACCTGAATTTTAACCATAGCTCTTTAACATTGAGCTGGGTGACCCAGAGTAAATTGCTTAATCTTTCTGAGCCTTGGTTTATTCATCTTTAAAAATGAAGATGGTAGATACATCACCCAGGATTATTGTGGAAATTAAATGAAATAACATATGAAAATTTCCATGAAAATTAGATATAATAAATGTGTATTAATTTGCTAGGGCTATCATAATAAAGTATCACAGATTGCATGGCTTAAATAACAAAGATTTAGTTTCTCACAACTCTGGAGTGTAGTGGTCCAAGATCAAGGGCAGAGTTAGTTTCTTCTGAGTCTTTTTTCCTTGGTTTGCAGATGGCCATCTTTCCTTCCCTGTGTTTTTGCATGGTCTTCTTTCTCCGTGTGTTCTAATCACCTCTTCTTATAAGGACACCAGTCATACTGGGTTAGGGCCAAACCTAATGCTTTCATTTTAACTTAATTACCTCTTTAAAGAACACACCTCCAATAGAGTTGCTTTCTCAGATACTGGGGTTTAGGTCTTCAACATATGAAATTTGAAAAGGGACAGAATTCAGCCCATAACACATGAGTTTCTTTTCTTATTTTATCCTCACTGGTTTTTTTTTTTTTTTTTTTTGTAGAATTTTTATATTCTTATTCATTGAAAACTGCTGGTAAATGAAAGATAGCCCCCACCATCATCATAAAAAATAAACAAGGATATGAACATGGCTTAGCAGGATGTAGATTATTCTTTGGGATTAATGTTGATTCTTAGATGTAACCTGGGTTTAATGTTGATACATACATTATGATATTTTAGACCTGATAGGAAATGAGAAGCTTTACCAGCTACTTAAAAATGTTTTGTATGTTTATACACAACCTTTTAAATGGAAAGAAGTTGGAGTTCATGGGCTAGTTTCAGCTCATCTGATGACTGTTAAAATTTGATTCCCTCTAACATGCTATATAAAACAGAAACAGATGTAATAAAACGAAGCATATAAATGCTCCATGTTGCAGGACTTACTGATTTCCCTGGTTGAGCTCAGACAGGTACAATATTACCAGCATCATTTTCTGTGCATAGTAAAATTGATATAAAGAGCAGCTCAATAGAAGAGATACGGTCTGCGGTGAAGAGTTTATAACACTTGTCATAATGGATCTGTCAGAAAAAAAATGTTTACAGTTCATTGCAGAATATAAAATGTTTGCTAAATCAGCAGTAAAAGTCGAAACTCAGATAAATTTGTAGCAAGTGTAGCAACACAACACAGCATAACATAAATACACCCAGCAGGAGAGCTGGAGGAAAAAAAAAAACAGCAACAACTTAGTTCTGAGTAAGATTTGATTTATGTCATAAATAAATATAAGGGATATTAGGAAGATTAGTGCATTAGAATGTGAACACAAATCAAGATGTTCTGTGGCAAGCGGGATAGCTTGCACAACAATAAACTGAGCCGGTGCCAGGTAAGTTGCTGCAGTTTCTTACTGAGCTCATTTCAAGCTGAGAAGTTTGTGTGTGTGGAGTAGCAATATAATTATGGATAGTGGTGTTAGGATGTCCAGCTGAAACTCAGCTGTGTGAACCATTGCCTGACCATTGACTCAGCTCTTTTTAGATAAGCAGAGAATTGCTGGTTCTGAATTTTGAAAAAGAAGAAGGCTACAAAAAAAAAAAAAAAGGTTAATGCTGTTTTAGAAATCAACTCTTCTTTGGTAGGGAGTTAGGAAGTATATTTAAAAGTCCTATTCCTGCCTAGAAAGTAACAGGAGCAAACCCTACAGCCATGGTAGACCACTGTGACTGCCACCCTGGAATATTATGTGGATCAGGAGTAACCAACAAAGACCAGGTGCTATAGGAGTTGGCCAAATAACTCTTTCTACCAGAATTTGGAATTGCTTGTGAATGGGGTAGTCTCCGCGACATGAAATTTGTAATATGCATGCTCCCCTGTGATGTTACATACCCTGTAGCCCATCACTGGGCTGGGATAAGGCTATATACTCTCTCTGCTTCCAACTGCTAATTCCAGACGATTCTTCCTCCCACTTCTATATGAATTCCCACTGCCAACCTTGTCCTTGGGTCACTCCTTAGTTCCTTGGAGATTGTAGCTGTTGTTCACTGTTTCATTCCCTAACATTACCCCATCATAACTATTAGTGATTTTCATGTTCAACTAGATGAGAGTTCCATTATCTTGAGCGTTTTTCGCTCCCCCACTCCCTCCCCTCTGTCAAACATCGATTTTTTTCTCTGTATATATGAGTTTCTGTTTTGTTTGTTTAGTTTTTTAGATTTTACATATAAATGAAATCATGTTGTTGTCATAAATGGTGAGATTTCATTCTTTTTTTATTTTATTATTTTTTTAAATTTTTTTAAATTTTTATTTTTTTAGGCGAAGCAACCCTTGGTTGACCTCACAGATTGCGAGGACCTTGTCAGCTTATAATCTCTTGTTTTTTATTTGTTTACGCCTATAGCACCTGGTCTTCCTAGGTAGTCTCCAATCCAAGTACTAATCAGGCCTGACCCTGCTTAGCTTCCAAGATCAGACGGGATTGGTCTTGTTCAGGGTGGTATGGCCGTAGACTTCATTCTTTTTTTTATAGCTGAGTAATATTCCATTGTACATATGTACCGCTTCTTCTTTATCCAATCATCTATCTATCGACACGTAGGTTGTTTCTATTTTGGCTATTGTAAATAGTGCTGCAATGAACATAGAGGTGCACATACCTTTTTGAATTATTGTTTTTATTTTCTTCAGATAAATACCCAGAAATGGAATTGTTGGGTCTTATGGTAGTTCTGTTTTTAATTTTTTGAGGAATCTCCTTACTGTTTTCCCTAGTGACTGCACTAATTTACAATCCCATTAACAGTGCACAAGGGTTCCCTTTTCTCCACATCCTCACCAACACTTGCTGTCTTTGATTTCTTGATGACGGCCATTCTGACACGTGTATGGTGATATCTCATTTTCCGCTTTGCCTAGACCTTCAGTCTTTTGCTTTTCTCTCCTTATGTTAAAGGCCTTCATTTCCCTACTTTCTGTGTCCTCATTCTGATTCTTGAGCAGTTTGGATTTCATGGCCCATCATTGTCATAACTCCTTTGCACTTTCCATTGTCTTGCTAATTTCTCACTTTATATACTCACTTGAAAAAATCCCAACTTAGATTATCTCTAGCCCGCAAGTTTACTAAACCTCACAACTGAACATGGCTGGAGAAAAGCATACAACGATTCTGCATTGTCTGACTGTAACACCTTGGCTCCTCCTTTCCAGTGGACTCTTACTTCTTTTGTCCAGAAATCCTAACTACATTTCTCTATCCATTCACTCTCCCACACAGCAGTTCAAACCTTCTGTTCTTTCCTTAAACATCTAACACCTCCTCTTCTCACCTCATCCTTAGATGTTTGCCTTGTATTGTATTTCAATGAGGAAACAGTAACTAAAGATAAAACATCCACAAATTTCCACCCACTGACCTGCGTCTTTGCTCATGTATTTCTTCCTTTCCTTCTGCTAAAATGGAAGAACTGTTTGCGCTCCTTTCTGGGGTCAACACCTCACCTGGTACATTAGTTTCATCCTTTCTTACTCACTTAAGAATATCATTCCAGTAATTCTTCTCTCTTTCATTATTAGTTTTTCTTATCTATCAGATTGTTCTCCCAAGCCTACAATATCCCTCAGCAGCAACAACAGAAACCTCTCTTTTGATGACTGTCTTTTTGGCTATTGCTACAATTCTCAGATCCTGATCCTCTTACAGCAAAGTTTATCTATATCTGCTGTCTCTAGTTCTTTTTCTCCCATTTTCTCTCAGTCCATCTCTAATTAGTATTTCCACATAACTCCACAAAACTGCTTTTATAAATGTCATCATTGACCTTCTTGTGGCTAAATCCAACAGTCTTTGTTCTGGACATATGGTTATCAGAATTCGATGCAGTTGATTGCTACATTCTTAATTTTTAAATCTTCTCCCTCCCCACTGGCTTTATAAAGCATCAGAGACTCTTAATTCTATCTTTTTTTTACTGACATCTTGATCTTGGTATCCTTTGCTAGTTCTCTTTTACCTCCCTGACAACTGAAATTCTCAATGAGTAAATATTTCTATCTATACTCATTCTCTCTGGATCTCATTGTTTTCATCTAGACTCATGGATTTAAATACCATTTATCTCTTGCTAACTCTTAAATACATATCTCTATCTCAACCTTCTCTCCTGAAATTTAGATTCCTGTATCAAATTTCCTACTTATCTCCACTTGGATGCATAAAATATATCTCAAATTTAATGTATCTTCTTCCTATGACTTCAAAGCCACTGCTCCTATAGGATGGCAACTTTATTCTTCCAGTTGATGAGGCCAAAATATTTTTGGAAAGAAAACACCAATGGCTTTTACTTCCTTCTTATTTATTCTCAGAGACAATCGATAATTCATATTTTGACTAATGAAATTTATAGGAGTATAACAGATCCAATTTGAGTGAAGTTCTATCCAACATCATTATGTACAGGACCAGGCCCCTGTATCTCATTTTTGAGACTGTTTATCGAGTGATGACTAACCGATGATACAGCTGCATCAGAAAGTGGACGCAAAGTACACAAGCTGAAAGGACAACAGAACTGATGTTTTCCTTGAGCTGACATTCAGCTTTTTCTCTTAGGAACTTGTGCATGCCAAATGCAGAGTGATTTGGGGGGTTTCAGACATTGCTCATATGACTTACAAGACCTCTGCTATGCCATTGCCATGAATTCTACATTGATTCCTATCCTGCATCTTTTGTTAAAGCAAAGTAAACATCTCCAATGAAACTGACCATGACCATCAATTTGAAAGCAGACCGATGCTGTTGGTCAGTTGTTATGAGTGTTTCCATTTAGAATTACGTTTGACTCGTTTTCTCTTCTCATCCCATATATTCAGTCGACAAATTCCATTGCCCGTATCTTCAAAATATATTTAGAATTTTAAAAAACCTTACAGACAACTCTCTTACAGATACTGTAATAGTTTTCTAAATGGTATATCTGTTCTTTCCCTGTCTACCACCTCCTCTCAAAACTGCAGGTAAAGTGTTCCATTCAAGATGTGAGTCAGATCTTGCTACTCTTCTGAGAATTCTCCCATTAATTTTTTATTTTACTCAGAGTTAAAGTCAGGTACTCACGGTAACCTATAAGGCCCTACCTGGCCTTGCTGTTGCTCTCTCTCATCTCATCTTTTTTATTCTCCCCATATTTCTTTCTATTTCAGTCATGCCGAAATCCTTATTTCTTCTTGTAAATAACCAGCACTCCCAGCTTGAGAACTTTGCACTACCTGCAGTAATTTCTGCTAAAAAATTCTTTCTCAGAATATCTGCGTGACTTGTCCACTCACCTTTTCTAGGTCTTTGCTCCAACATCTTCTTCTCGATGAAGCATTCCTTGACCATCCTATCTAAAGTTGCAGCCTCTCCCCTTCACTACTTTGTTTTCCTTCATACTCCTTAACAACCTTTGACATATTAAGTAAGTAATTTATGTTTATTACTTCTCTTTCTCTACTAGAATGTAAGCTCCAATAGGACATGATTTTATATCTGTTTTATTCACTTCTGTATTTCTAGTATCTCGAATAAGCCTGGTACTCAGTAGGTGCTCAATGAATACTAATTGAATAAAGTAGATCATGGGCTACTAAAAATACATGATGTAGTGGATACTCTGGTATCCTTCACAGGTCCCCTTTTCTGGACCAGTGACACACAGGTGACTCCTACTCAGAAGAATTGACTTCTGCCTACCACTTGGTATTAGGTTGGTTACACATGTCCTGGGTGGCAGCCCAAAATTAACATCTGATTACATGGCAGTACAAAAAGATAGCCCTTTGCCTCAAGGAAGGATTAACTCCTTCTTGTCTGGTACATTAATTGTCCAGACACTGAGATCAGACCGAAGGTAGTCTTTAGCTGAAAACATACTCTGGTTTAATATTTTTTCTCTTCCCATATTGGTTTCTTTACTTTCATCCTCAATTTACTATTTTAATAAATCACTTAAATAAGTTGTCCTCTCAAATGATACTTCTAGGGAACCCAACCTAAAATTCCTGAAAAGAGGATGACAATTTATTTAAAAAAAGAATTACTCACCTTTTCTTCAATCTATTTTTTGAAGAAAAATAAGTCAGTGAATAGAGAAGGTTACATTCATGGAATATTTCAATAATCACCTATTGAAAGTGACATGTTATCATATATTATGTAAGCCGGTGGTCTCTTGGTACATCTAAAGGATAAAATAAAATCTCTCAGGCTTCTAATTTAGTTCTTGCCTTTATTACTTGGGGGTCAAGGAAAATTTAACTACTAGCTTCAAATAATCTATAAGATCTTGGACAGTTTTGTTAGGCTCTTGAGCTACATATACAAAGTTTGGAATTAAAACATAAATCCTCAGTTTTCAGGGCTAAAGTTAAAAGTATATAAGATTATATAGGTGAAACTACATAAGATAATTTCTAACATGTCATTTATAAGTCAGCATAGGTTCCCATTAGAGGTGTCAGGGTGGAAGTAAGACAATGACAGTAAGGCAGATTTTACAACTTTTGTTTAAATGTTTCTTTAAACTTCTTGCAGGTTGAGTTTCTTGGAAAATAGACCCTATGACAGATGTTAGCTTATGATCTGTTTATTAAAGAATGTTTTGGCGATTGATGCTTAAAGAAGAGAAAAAAGCAGGCTTGGGCAGAGGAAAAAGATATATTGATATGTGGGCCCAGTGGCAGCCTTCACCAACCCTAAGGGAGCTCTGTGTCTTTAATGACCTCTCACAATTTTTCCTTGTTTGGCCAAGGTGGGCATGCCTTTATAGTCCTGTATGGGTTAGTCATTTACATGACTCCGCCATGGGACGGGGTGTAACTTTGAACTAAGCAGCTCTTTGCACCTGAGGCCTGACAACAATCCCAGAAGCTGGGGTAAATGTTGAAGGGGAATTTAGGTTGCACATAACATTAGTCCCCACAAATCTTAATATATTAGAGGAAAATGGAGACCTCTATTCTTTCATTCAATCACTCAGTAAATATCTATCGAGCTCTTATCATGTACATGGCACTGTGCTAGGTACTAAAGATATAATGAAGAATTAGACTTGATCTTTGACCTTGAAAAGTTAATGATCAAATGTGGCAGCAGACTTGTACGTAAACAAATAAATATACGCTGGTGAGTGCTATTTCGGAAGTAAGAAAAAAGTGCTGTGGGAGCACAAAGGACAGAACAACTCAGCATGGGAATTTAGGGAACACTTCACCTTGGTTTTACCACTCATTTATGTCTAAGTAGCTGAGCTGTTTCTACAGATAACTGCAAAGAAATTGCTCACATAATATATCACTTTCAATAGGTGCCCACTGAAACATTTTAAACTGTTGTTTAGAGCAAGACTTTGTCTCCAGACAAATGTGTGCCCCACACTATCCATTTAGCTTATGGCATATAGCAAATCAATTTTTTGCTTAAAAATTACTAAGATTTAGGTGTATGTGTCAAGGGATGTGTATTCTTTGACTTGGAAGCATTTTAAATGGCTGCCGATAAGTATCCTAAAGGGGCAGGGGAGGGTTATTTAGGGGGTGGGAAAAAGGAACAGGTACAACTTGCTGTGAAACTGATTCAGTCCAATAGTCAAATATAAGTATCCAATGAATGCTGGTTGTTATTCAGTAATGAAGATTACCAATTTACTCAATAATCAAATGCATATTACCAGAGTTGAGAAGGAGCAATTGCGGGATGGTTTTCTAAACTATATAATTGTCTAACCAAGGTACTGTATACTTGAAACTAATTTAAAACATAAAAATAAATAAATGCATTTTAAGGACCTACAATGGTCAGGAATTACTGAAATTTTTTATTTTTATGTTCCTTAAAACATAGTCAGACACCATCGATGTGATTCTTGAGACTCTGATTTGATTACTGTCTGAACAATATATTTTAATCACTGATGTCAGTGTATATTTGTGAACTTTTGGAGATTCCTTAAAATAATAACTGAAAGAACATTCCAGCTGAAAATTCAAAGAAACAGAGAATAACTAGAGTCTGATTTGAAAATCAGCCATGGAAAGTAGTGTGGGGTTTTATAAAACAGGAGCTTATATACTATGTTTTCTCCTATATACATATACCTATGACAAAGTTTAATTTATAAATTAGCCACAGTGAGAGTTAATAATAACTAAAAATAAAATAGAATTATAACAATATAGTTTAATAAAAGTTATCTTATATAGTTTCACCTATATAATCTTATATACTTTCAATGTGTTCTTTCTCCCTCTCCTGTAACTGATCTAAAAACTGGGGCAACTACTAAATAACTAACTGGTGAGTAATATATACACAGAGTGGATATGCTAGACAAAGGAAAGACTCACATCCTGTATAAGACAGAGTTGGACAGTCTGAGATTTCATTATGCTACTCAGAATGATACAGAATTTAAAAATTATGAATTGTTTATTTCTGGAATTTTCAATTTAATATTTTTAGACCGCAGTTGACCATGGCTAACTGAAACTACAAAAAGCAAAACCACAGATAAGGGAGCACAACAATGTCACAAATGTCAGTCTCTTTACCTTTCCACCCCCTGAAAATACTTTGCAAGAAAATTACAATCGCAGGTGATAATATTTAATAGGACCAGCTCCATCGGTGAATTAAAATAGCACTTTTATATCAGTGTTCAGAAAGGTTGATATCTATGCTTATAAATAATAATTGTGTCAGTAATGACCCATACTGTCATTTATATAATTATCTGAGAGTAAATAAATGTGCCTTGTGTACACAGAAAACTGAGAGACTTTATAAAACATCAGAAAGACAATGGGCATTTTTGCACGTAGTCTTAAATTTTAATTCCAGCATCCCTGCAAACTAACTGTGTGACTTTGTAGCAGTAATTTTTTAACTTTTCTGAGGCTCCATCATTCGTATAAAATTGGGGATTAAATATTCCAACTCCACAGGGCTTTTTTAAGGATTAAATAAGGTAATGTGCATTAAATGTTGGGTATAGTCATGGTGTCTTAGTCAGTAAATGAGCATAGAATCTTGTGGAACCACCAAGAATTTTATACCTGTCTCCCCATTTGGTTCCCCTATTGGATCTCTACTCCCTGTAATTGTCTGGGTCCTTCTAACTTCCTGTTATAAAATTTTTGAAAATACTTTCTCCAATGACACCAATCTTTTTCACAGTGAGCTACAAGCCCATCCACTAAATTTTATTCCAGTTTATTACACAGCACCCAATATTGTGATTAATAATATAGAAATGGAGTTTCAGAACATAAACAGTCATAGGATTGGAAATTGTTAAAATAGGAAGGGGCCTTAGAGAGATCTACTCTCCTTGCCTCATTTTATATATATATTTAAGTTTATTGGGGTAACATTGGTTAATACAATTATATAATTTTCATGTATACATTATAATTTAACATGTATATATTCTATTGTGTGATTACCACCCAAAGTCCAGTTTCCTTTAATCACCTTTACCCACTTCACCCCCCCTACCCTGCTATATTTGACCCCCTTTACCCCATCTACCTCTTCCCTCCTCCCCCACCCTCCCCAAGTAGCAACCCCACCTGATCCATTGTCCATGTCCTGGATCTCTGTTTGTTTTCATGTTCATTTTATTTTGCTTTAGTTTTATATCCCACATATATTGTTAGTGTCACGTGATTTTTTTCCAGCACCAATCTGCTCTTGACTTGCAGCAGCAGCAGCCTTGATTATCTCGAGGTCCATCCATATTGTCGCAAATGGCAGTATTTCATCTCTTCTTATGGCTGAGTAATATTCCATTGTATATACATACCACAGCTTCCTTAGCCAATCATCTATCGTAGGACACTTAGGTTGCTTCTATATCATGGCCACTGTGAATAATGCTGCTGTGAACATCGGTGTGCCAATATCTTTTTGGATATGGGTTTTCAAGTCTTTGGAGTAAATACCCAGTAGAGAGATTGCTGGATCATATGGTAGATCAATTCTTAGCTTTTTGAGGAACCTCCATACAGTTTTCCATAGTGGCTGTACCAATTTGCAGTCCCACCAGCAATGTATGAGGGTTCCTTTTTCTCCACGTCCTCTCTGACATTTGTTATTACTTGTTCTGTTGATTATAGCTATTCTAACAGATGTGAGATGGTATCTCATTGTGGTTTTGATTTGCATTTCCCTAATAGCGATGTTGAGCATCTTTTCATATGTTTGTAGGCCATTTGTACGTCCTCTAGGAAGAAGTGTCTGTTCAGGTCCTCTGCCCATTTTTTTTATTGGATCATTTGTTTTTTTTTGTTATAATTGAGTCGTATGAGTTCTTTGTATATTTTGGATATTATTGCCTCATTTTATAGATGAAGAGACTGGGCTGATAAGGTTCTTTCTCTGCTGGGACTTAGAATATCATTCAGGCAAGTCAATGGTCATAGACATGGTACAACTGACATTAGCTCATGGTGAGTTTTAAATCACCTACAACCTATAAGGCAACATTTATTTTGTTCTTTGATTATCAATCACTTTAATGTTATAAGAAGGAGTTTCCCATAATCTGTGACTTCAGATACACCTGCATTTGAATATTTGCATTTAGCTGTGTGACCTTGACCACATTCCTTTACTTCCTGACCCTTGTGTAGTGTTCACTCCACGCTATTGGTCAACTTCATAATTTCTCTGTTCTTTATTTTTAATATATAATAATTATTTTGACATCAGAGACTATGCTTATTTGTTATCGATATCCCAGATAACTCCATAAATGTTGGTAGGAATAAATTTTTTAAGTTACCCCAATGATTACTGAATAACAACCAGCCTTTGTTGAGTATAGAAGTCCTGTCAAGCTTTATTCTTTGCCCTTCACATTTGTTAACTCTTTTGATCTTCATAACAATCTCCTAAGTAGGTACTGTTATTATGAACATTTTACAGATAAAGAATCTGAGTAGTAGACATTAAATTATTAGCCAAAATTTCACATATGCAATAAGTGGGCATATGAGGATTTGAAATCAGGCAGACTAGGCACCCCTGGACTGAGCGAATGTTTTACTCACAAAATTATTTTTTGACGGTGGGGAGTAAAATAATCTGGATGCGTTCAGCGTTGCTGCTGTTGTTGTTGTTTCTAATCCTTCATCATTTTTAGATCTCCGTTTTGTTTGCCATATTATTGGAAACTAGTGTGATGTAAATAGATCAGTATCATTTGACCCTTGTGTAGTGTTTAAAAGGAAAGTATCTGCCTGAACTAGCCAGACCCCGTTACATTTTACTCAAAGTCCTTCCTGCCCTTGTCAGCAGGAGAATCAGCAGCTGTAGGCAGGAACATTGGTAAAGTGGCTTGATTAAATATAAATATGTCTACGGAGTCATATTTAAGGCAAACTTTTTAGGTCACTGCAGTTGAGAATAGAAAATGAATTTGGATTTTGAGTGTTAGATTAATTTCTAAATAAATGAGGCTGAAAAATAGAGTACATGGCACCTATGGGTACCCTGAATCCAGCGACTGATAAAAAATATTAAGAACAGTTTTAAAAACTTACCATGTGAAATATGCTGTAATATTTTTTTTATCTTCCCTCATTAAAAAAAAAAATTCCACCTAGGAAGATTGTAAGTGAAACATGTATAATAACTTCCACTAGTGGCATCACTTGAAATAGAAATTTCTTTTTCTATTCGCCTAACTGTCTAACCACAAAATAAAATTAATAATCTAAATACAAGACATGTAAACTCATTGGAACTTATGGTTGAAGTTTCCCATAAGCATTTGGGCTTTAAAGATAATTTGAAGGGATTTCTGATTCTGGCCTAAATGAAGTAGCCTATTCCTCCCAGGTCCTTCTTCTTACAACTAAAAAAGCCTGGAAATAGCACAATAAAAAAAAGCACAGGAAGATGGAAAGGTAGAAAGGTGAGTTGCTGTGAGGTCGTCGGACTTGAGGAAGGACATAGTGTTGAATTCCCTGCTTCCTTGTTGGCTCCCATGTTTTCCAGACAGGGTACTTTAGAAGCCTTGAATCCAGAACAGCCAACAGATCAAAAGAAGCTCTGACAAAGTTTGTTATCCCTAGTCAAATGACTGGGGAGTGACGGCCTAAGAGAATGAAAAACCTTTTTGGCAATATCAACCCCACTCAAGCCAAACACTGGTGGAAAATCTGCTACCCACCTCCCCGTGGTTCCAGGAGGGTTGATTGAGTTAACATTTCACCCACCCCGCCTACTCGCAGAAGCAGACAATGGTGTCACGATTCCCCCACTCTGCGAAGAGAGTGCCTAGCAGTGAGCTTATCTTCTCACCCAGCTCAATGCAAGCAAGCAGCACTCAGTTTCTCCAGGCAGCCAAGGTAGTGTGGAGTCTGAGCCAGGAGTTGGTCTTCTATTCCCAACCCAGTAGAAGTAGATGGTCGGTGAAGTGTCGGCATGATCCAGTGGCTAGCTGAGTCTCCACCCCTACCTGGCAGCAGCAAGACTCCACTAAATGGTAAAAATCAGAGGTAATCAGCACTCCATTTCCTCCTACTTCTGGTGTCAACGGGACCCAGTGGGGAGCTGAGCCTCTGCAAACCTACCTGGCACCAAAGAGAATGACCGAGGCAGTGTGAGGCAGGGCTGCTTAGTGCCCCACTCCTGGCCACACGCAACTCCCCACCTCTGTGTTAGACGGGTGCAGTGGAGACCTGAGACTCTACCTCTTTCTGGCCTCAGTGAAGCAAAATGACCTGTTGCCCAATGGGGCTAATTAAGACTCTTGATATCATATCCTCTATTAACTGAATTTTCTTCCCTTTTTTAATTCTCTACTCCTTTACAAATGTTTCCTTCAGCTCCCAAATAAAATACTTGTGCTTACATCTTTGCTTCAGGGTCAACTTGAAGATAAGACATTCAACTAATATTTACTGAGCATTTTCTATGTTCAGAGTATTATTGTACGAGTTGCTACGTTCATGAAAAACTGTAAAGTAAATCATTTCTACTGTCATGGAGTTGACATTTTGGTTGAGGAGACAGATTCACTATGTTCAGAATAAAATTGTTTAAGTGCTATGAGGAGAAATGAGGTGACATAGGGACAATGTAATGCTCGTGAATATATCAAGCCCCTTGGATTCATCACAATCCCATCTCAGAATCCATGTTCGAATCCAGCCTTATAAATAGTCTTTCTTCTCCACCCCTTTCTAGAAGGCTTGTCATATAGTAGGTTAGAACAACACACATTTACTCATTTTCCAAGTAAAACTTTATTAAGAGTCTAATTTGGGTCAGGTACTCTATTACACAATTGACATGATACCGGTACCGTGAAGAATCGAATCAAAGAAAACATAACGTCAGACAGAGAATGAAATGTTGACTTAGAGAGAACGACAGAAGAGAGAAAACTCCTTAGTAGCTAAAGGAATAGGAGGTTTCAGCATTGAGGAAATCATATCCCCTCTACCTGCCCCCCAAAATAAGGGGGAAAATATCAGGATGCAAAGATACTCTTCCCTCAATTTTTAATAGTATAATTGAAAAACTGAAAGTTTCATAGAAACAAAAAGAATAAAAAGCTATAAAAATGTACTTGGCAAGTACATTTCAATTTATTTCAGTTCATTATTCTTTATCTATTTTATCTAAATAGTTTCTTTAAGTTAACAGGATAGAATTGTGAAGTATTCAATGGAAACTGCAGAAGCTAAGACCGTACCTTAATGATGGAGTCAAACCTTACCCACTGTGCCTTTGCATATGCCTTGTTCTAACCTTCAAGCCTCAGCATCCTGAATTTTCTGCTGTGATTAGCAAGTGTCAAGTTAATTTAAGAACCATTGCACTAAACAGCAAAGAGTTAAAACATTCCTTGGAGACTGAGTTAGAATAGATTCTGGTATCGGTTTTATCATGTCACTTAATTCTGTTTAAAGAGAGAGAGGAGCCTACGTGTGAGAAATGTCTGAAGCCAGTAATACTATTCCATTCCACACAGGCCTCCCCTTCTTGAGTTTGTCATCTATGAAAGGTCACCACTGGGTCTCACCATCATTAAATGAAGTCTTATTTTTAATATCTGACATTCTGTATTTTTTTCATGTATATCTTTAAATGCTGAGATATACCAAAGATATCACCGGTTTCTCCATCACATGTCCCCAAATCTCTCAAAATCTTCCCTTGTCTGTTTTTAATACATTGACCTCATTTATAATCAAATCATTAATTGAAGAAATCATCATTTAATATTTTTCTTCATTGCTAAAGTTCGCTCGGTTTTGTAAGAGCAGGGCCCTTCTGACTTGCTTATGAGTGAATGTCCAGTTTTCAGAAAAGTGCTTTGCACAAAGTAAATACTTGTTGAATGAAGAGCGTAATGCTGAGAAAGCCGTCTTTATACCAAATGCATGTCAAACTTTAACATATTTTAAAATTCTAGTCTCTCTCCCCTCCCCTAGCCAGACATTTTGATTCATTAAATTGGGGTGGGGGGTTAAAATTTTCATTTCTAACAGCTTCAAAGTGATGCCAAACAGCTGGTTTGGGCACAGTACTTTGGACAACACTAGTCCACATGATATTGGATCACTGACTGGCCCAGCTAAAGAAACCAGTGATATTTCCAAATCTCCATTTAAATAGTTGTGGTCTCCACAGCCCTTTTGAGAGATTGAGAACAGTGAATGGGGATTTTCTGGTGTCTCCATATAAAGAATGAAACTCTGTATGTGATCACTACCTGTTATGGTTCTACTTGGGCCAAGAACAGACGCAGGCAATATAAGGGACTTTGAAATTCCCTGGATAATATTACTATGGACCTTATCTATGTATAGCACATATCTCATTGTGTGTTCCTGAGAGTAAAGGTAACTTCGTGATTTTACATTTCTTTCTTTGCACCAGTTTCTGTCTGTGTTGGTCACAATCAAGCAATTGATCAACACCATCTTCCTCTTATGACTTCCTAGCCACTGATTTTTTTATGAGTTTTGGAGGACAGTTTTTAAATAACAGGTGTTTCATAAATAACCTGCTGTTTTCCATCATCCACTGATTGATCACCAAACACTACATGCCATTTCAAATCAAAGAGTATGTACAGTGTCTTACCAACACAACTGGTTCATCTTCCTACTGTCACCTGTCTTGTAATTTTCAATTCATGATGTCCAATTTCAGAGAAATTTAAATTCAACTCAATCATTTGCTGAAATACTTCTGTGATAACTGATAGTTTAGTAACTGTTTGGAACTGAATTAATTGCAAGTTACCTCTACCCACCACCAAGTTGAGGAGGGGTGGCTGTCTCAAGTCTTGAGGGAGATTAAAGAGTGAGTTACTTAAGGAAGTTGGAAAAAAGGAGGTAATACACTGTATGGCATATACAGAGAACTATTGTCATTGTTATGGTCCCCATTTCCATTCTTAGAATGCAAAGGTGGGCTGTAATTCTTGTACTCTGATAATTATAGAATCTCTTCTATAATTCCCTTTTTTTCTGGAACTGGACTATAAAGGTTACCTATTTCAGAAATTAGGGAGAACAATGGAATGACCCTCTTTTCTCACACTAATCTTCATTTCTTCAACTTCAGACTGATTTAGAGCTCTATTATCTGCCACTCTTCCACATGGGGCCTTATGATCATTGCCATTCTCCCTAATTATCAAATGACTTCCCTGGCCTACATAGGACATATTTCCTTCAAATCATCTCCAAGATTCCAACTTTCTTGAAAGAAAGAAAGAGGAAGAAAAAGAAAGAAGAAAGAAAGGAAAAAAGGAAAACTCTTTATCCAGTATTGTATTTGGCACATAGACTATCGAAAGAAAGTAGATTTGGATTTATTTTTTCCTCCAAGGTTCTAGTTGGCCTTTTGATATCACACTATGTTCCTAGAAATTACAGTTAGCCCTTTGATGAAATTGAAGTCTCTACATGTTAAAGACTGTCATGAGTCACAAATCCACCCCACTGAGAATTTTCCCATCACCTGGAGTTCTGAACTGAGAATGTAGCCCCGACTCTTGTTTATACTTTATGCTAGAAATGATTGTCCCTTCTTGTTATCTCTTCTAGTTCACTTTGTTCCAAATTTCCAGACTCCTGGCTATTATAAATCTTATTGGCTCTTTATACAGTCTTCAAAAAATGGGATTTTCCTACATCAGTCTTTTCTTCACCTCTTACATTAATCTTCTCTTTTTATTTTGGACGTTGACAAATTGTCACCTTTTCCCCCTGAGATTTTTTAAATACACACTTCTACCTCCTTTACTAAACAGAAGGAGAATATCACCAGCTCCAACCCATAGAACTTGAAACAAGTGACCCTGACTTCCTGGCAGTTTTGCATGAATAAACAGATTCATTTCTATTTCCCCATGTAATTTACTGTCTGAGAAAGGTTGTAGAAAGTAGGCATAAGTAGAGCAGTAACAACTATACTTGGTATCTGTAAAAAGTCCTTGCTAACCAGCATCATCACCAATGTAAAGCTTTTAAATGTATTTTTCAGTAAATACTTCTTAGCTGAGGTACATAAGTGTTCTCATTAATCAAAAGACAGCCTGTGATGCAGAAGAATAAAGGCCTTGGTTGAAAAGCACTAGAATAGAGAAGGTTACATCTCATATAGATGCTCAAAGAAGTATTTATCGAGTTGGATAACAAAGTAAGTGATGTAAAACCTTTCGAAAAGTATATGGGGATCCAGCTCAAAGTTTCTCTCCAAAAGTTCCCACTCATCTATGCAGGTAGCATAGCCTATAGTCATAGAGAGTAAGGGGCTGAGATGCCATTTCTTCACCCTGTATAGGAAAGGAAACCTGCCCTCCTTTGTCTAATACAGTTGCATGATAATTGGGGGAATGATACAGAAAAGATTTCTCCTTGAGGCAAGAGAACGTGTCGTATTGAACCCTATGACCAGAGTGCCCAGCAATGTGTCTGAGTTGTACTAGATATATGATGGGTACTCACTGAATGAGAGGAATACTAAAGGAGAAATAACAGCAAAGCCATGGAGGAACTCTCCAAATCACACCCTCTCCATTCAAATATTCACGAACTGATGAGGCGGAGAAATTGTTCTGCTCCATTACAAAATCTGTCCCTGTTCCCTCTTCACACATGTAAGCAGCAAGCACTTACTGTCAGATTGTGACCCTGGGGAAGTCATTCATTTCCACTTGAAGCAGCTGTTTCAAATAACGTGTGCATGTTGCATTTACCAAAGGAAAATTATACCTTTTTTTTTTTTCTCTTGGATTTACGGAGGGATTTTTATTTGGAAAACAGTTACTTGTACCTTTTGGCTGCTGTGATAGATTTCACAGCAAGCTTCTCACTATGAAAGCAGAACCCCTGCAAACTCCTCGCCTTCTTTAAGGTCCCTCGTGCTGCCAGCTGAAGGAGAGTACGAAAGGAGGTGGAAGGGGAGCAGAGTGTTCTCGTGGAATCAGAACTCACAAGGGACCATTTCTGAGCACATTTATTGAAAAGCAGCTTATAGGAGGGGAAGCAGCACAGGCATGGAGCAGTCAGGACAGGGTTCAAATCTTAGATTCAAAATTTTAAGTTATGGGCCTTTCCGGTCCACTTCTGTGAGCATAAATGAGAATAAGATACACCTCTATAGGGTGAATCTAATGTAATGTTTCCAACACATAAGAGGTGCTCAAAAATTGTAGCGACTATTTTAATTATTCAGGAAAAAGATCCTGCCCTTTTAAATACGGAAACACATCTCTAGGGACATCAGAGGGAGTGCTTCAGATTGTTTTTTCAAGAGAGGTGATAGCATTGTACCAACTGAGATAGCAATACTCCACACTCCATATTCCCTTGCCAGATCCAACTTGTAACAAAAAATTTAGATTTCTAGGAGACAAGTTCTCTGTCTTTGGTACCTAGAAAAGACAACTATAGTCCTAGCATACAGTAGGTATTCAGTGAGCATGTGTTTAATAACAAAATGCATAGATTAGGAGTATAGATTGAGCTGATGGCAAGCAGTAGTACAATCAGTGTTCATTAAGTGAAAACTGACTAGATGCAGAGCTTTAGGTGCTATAGAATATAAAAATGAATGACGAAGACACCTGTTTTGCCCTTTAGTGTGATTTGGTAGTCAGGGCTTACAGGACATGTTCCACAAAGAGTGAGTCATTTTGTGACTAGAGCATCAGCTTTGGAGAGATTTGAGGTTTAATGTTAAATATATTTGGAAATGTGCAAAGATATGATATAGTAAATGACTTTGAATTCTCAGAACTTATCAGGAATGTTTGATACAAAGGAAAGGCTGATTAGATTGGGAGCAGTTAGGAGGATATTAAAACAGTCTGGTTTGCTAATTTTCCAACTATAGCTTATGTGATACAAAAAAGTGAGTGACAGGTCTCTAAGATTCATATCTTTATTTAACTAGAGTCATTCTACTTTAAAATGGGTTATATAGTGAAAATTCAGGAGTCTTGAGAGGAAGAAGAAAGATGACAAGCCTCTGACCTAACATGTCACAGGAAAAAACAGGTCAAATTTGGCAGGCATTAAACAATTACAGTTCAGAGTTTGGTGAATAATTTCAGGGTAAAAAAAAAGATGAAACATCAAAAAATGTTTATAAACTTGCCTATGCTGGAATAGAGGTGAAATTAACCAGGTAAAAAATGGGAGGAAGAATAAGTTTAGGCGAAAAGATGGACAATTCTAGATATGGAATAAAGTGAAACTAAATAGTCTGCAAAGAAGGGAACCAGTGACTTGATAATGGAATACTCTAACTCATAGATTCTCCAAAAGTTATCTACAAACTTATGCCTAGTTGGATAGATTAGAATCAACTTGGGTGCTTTAAAAATTACAGATTCTTGTGAATCAGTTTGTTCATTGCAGCATTATTCACAGTGACCAAGATACAGTGGCATCCTGGAGGGTTCATCAATGGATGAATGGATAAAGAAGAGGTGGTATATTACTCGGTGATAAAATATGGAATATTACAATGGAATATTACTCAGTGATAAAAAAAGAATGAAACTTTGCCATTCGCAACAACATGATCGACCTAGAGGATATTGTGCTGAGCTGAGTAAGTCAGACAGAGAAAGACAGATGGCATATGTGGTATCTAGATAACAGGATAAACAAATAAAAAACAGAAACAAACTTATAGCTACAGAGAGCATTTTGACGATTGTCAGATTGCGGGGTGGAGAATGGGTGAAGAGGGAAGGGATTAAGAGGTACAAATTAGTAGTTATAAAATAGTCATGGGGATGTAGAGTACAGCATGGAAAATAGAGTCAGTAGTATTGTAATAACTATGTATGATGTCAGATGAGTACTGAATTTATTGGAGTGATCACTTCATAAGTTATACAAATGTCTAATCACTGAAGCTATTATAATATTGTATGTCAACAATAATTGGAAAAATAAAAAATATTTTAAAACTTACAGGTTCTTGGGCCTTGCCCTTTGAGATTCTAATTCAGTAGATCTGGGGTGGGACAGGGAGAGACTCTGCTTTTTCTAAAGACTCTGCTTTCTTATGGGCAGCCATTGGGCAGAATCACTGATCTACCCCACTGTCCTGAGATGTTCATCTAAATCTAGGTCTCACCTGGGGCGTGGAAATGAACAATAGACAAATGACTCAAGGAAGAAAGGATAAAAATGATATCCACCAGTTTTTCCCTGTTATAGCTTTTTTATTATTATTTTCTTATATTGATTGAAAAAGATATTCTCACCCTGAAAAGGTGATTTTTTTTCTTTTTGGTTAGTCTGATCCTTTTAGGGGGGAGGAGAAACCCCATTTCTTCATTGAAAACCAATCCCTTTCTTTATGCTTAAGCCTGATGAAACTATCAATATAACAAATTTCTTCTTGTAAAGGAAATTTAAATGTAAAAATTAAGGACAATCTCTCTATTTTAGCTCTTGATATAACTTTAAATATCACATGGTCCAACTATCTCATTTAAGAAATACAAAATGTCAAAGAACTCTTTGATTTGTCCTCTAAAGGCTGCTTATAGGCCGGAGTGATTTCTTATTTCCTTTTGTATTCTCTATATCTATTACATTTCAGGTTTATAGTAAATCTGTGTCAATTTTATACACTGTATTGAATTATCCAAAATGTTTATTTCTTCTTTCTCTCCCTCTTACACACACACACACATATACACAGACATGCATGTGCACACACACATACATACACTCATATTGATCATGATCTATGGTTTAGTTCCAGTCATCATAATGTCAACATATATTACCTGCTCAAATGTGACTTAGCTGGACAGAGCCATCATCTGTATTTTCAATAGACTACTTTTAAAAATTTGTAATAGAGAGATAATGAGGAATTCTTCACTAATTTACTGTTTTCAGAGAATGTTTTCACATTTTCAGGTCATTCTTAATATAGGATGAGATGAAAATTCCAGGGTTATAGAATTTCACATAGGCTGTCTATGAAGTTTTGCTAATGGCTATGTTGAAATTACTAATTAAATAGCTATCAGTGCAGTGGTTTAGCAATTTTATACCACAAGTAGAATTTAAAGGGATAAAATACACAAGGGATTTTTTAAAAAGTGAGAATATTTCAAACTTTCTTCAAATTTTGAAGATGTTTGAAAAATTTGAATGACAGTGAACAATATAATAATCTACCTTTTAGAGAGACTTCCAATTTTCAAAGCAACCTCACAAACATTATATTATTTAATTCTTACAATAATGCAATGTGACAATTCCAAGAGGTATTGGTTTCTTCCATTTGTAGATGAGAAAATTGAGCCACAAAGTATTAATCAGAGGCATTTGGGCCAAGTTACTTTTTATGCACTTAGGAAGCTTTTATGTACCCCTTCGTTACATGTAAAAATCAACCTGGAAGAAAGACAGAGGAGATATTTGCCACTTTTTTTCATGACCGAGAAAGACCACTTTTGAGAAGAGATCATGTAATGGTGTTACAAGCAACACACTGAGCCCTACCACTGAAAGTGAATCTGGATGGACTAACTCTTTGAACAACTCTATTTTGTTTTTGAACTACATTTTTTACCTTGGCGAAGACAAAGAACGCGGTGTTTGTTTTCAGTCTGCTTTGGCAGCTTTTAGATCCATAATAGTCTAGCGTAATTAAAGGCCTATTTACTTCTGCCATTGCCATTATACTAGGTTGTTCTGGAAAGATAAAAGTTGAGCAGGGCAAATCCCATCTGAAGATGAAAAAGTCTGTCTGTTTATTGACATCATCAACTGTCTTTTGTGGATTGGCTTGGCATTCATTTGCTGAGGATTTCAGGAGTGATTGTTTGCTTAAGTCAACAGAAGAAAAATTGAAAGCATCAATGTTTACCTGACCTAAGACTCTCATGGCAAAAGTTAAGACCAAAGAGCAGATTAAAAGATGTATTGCTCACAAACTATAGAGGCAAATGTTTGGAATGTCTTGGAAGTTTAACACATATTTTATACTCCATTGGGAACATTTAAAGGCTTTGACCTTAGTCTATAACAATCTGGGAAAAAAGAAGGGGAAATGAAGTCTGAGCTACACATCCAACAAACTGAATTTATATCTGCTAATGTGAAATGTTTATTTAAAACAGCATTGTAGAGTGTGATAATCTACAGACTGGAGATATGGGAAGTGAGTTCTGGATGTTATCAGTAGTTATTTGTGTGCTTGTCCTAAATCTTTTAAGCTCTATGGGCTTGATATAGAAGACCAAGGCAAAATATTGTTCTACTGTCAGAAATACCTCTCACCCTGTTGAATGTAACTAAATCATGCACAGCCTAAAACACTGATATTATGCCTCTGACCTAAAGCTTAACCACATATTTTATTATTAGCCCTTTCTCTTGTGACCTCCCAGACCAAGCCAATTTGTTATTGTGAGATAAGCTTAAATCCCATTTCTTATAGTGATACTGGCAACCTATGAAACCTGGGATGCCAGGAAAAGTGCAAATTCTAAGACATAAAAATCCCTCGTTGTGTCAAAGTTCAACCTCAGTGCTCTCTCTTGTTCTTAATCTTAACCCACTCTCTGGAGATGAAGAAAGAGTGGAGTGTATACAGTAAGGATTATTGAAACTTTACAAAAATATTGGATAAAATATCAGGCATATAAAAATGTTAAACAAATTTTAGTAGTAATAATAATTATTATATTGTCATCATTATTATCATTATCACTATCATTAACAGCAGCAGCCCCAGCATATCATCTTAAAGGCTGTTGGATAGTCTTATAAAACAGTACCCGAATTAGCAACTATGATCATAGTCTCTATTCTTAAGTGACCAAATATGAACTTTAAATCTATTAGGACATAAAAAAAAATATGTTATCAACTGGATAATTTATTGCATATGATCCCATCAAACAAGATCCTCACTTTCCCCATGTAAAATACGCAGCTCTCTGCCTGTCCCCATTTCTGTAATTGACACCACATCTTCATGTGGAGCACGGATGAATGCTCCAGGTGTTGGTGTGAACAAACAGAACAGGTTTCTCAAGCATCCCTCTCAAAAATAAAGATGAAATTCAATTATTCGAACTGAACTAGACAACCTACGACTACCAGTCAGCTGGGAGTCCACCTTGGAGCCACTGTAAATCTGTGCCCTCTACTCATGTAGGTCCCACTTAGGAGGAGGGCAAATGCTTTCTTTCCAGGGGCACCATGTGTGGCCTTGAGAATGCAATTTTTGTATGAAAGTCAGACATTAACTTGCCTTTCGCCTGAAAACCTGGTGATGCACTTTAGGGGTGGTCATAGAGACCTTCAGATACTTAATGAAGCAGCATCAAGAGGCCATGGAGCTCTCAGCTGACAGGAGAGATCTCTTTAAAGTAAGACGACCCATAGTTACTAGGGGAACGTTTTGGCCAAAGTTAGTCATATAACCCCACCAAACTATAAGGGAACTGAGAAGTGTACTCTTTCATATGTTAAAGATAGTGCTTTCCAGTTTACTATGAAAATTAGAAAAAAAAATTACCTTTGTATGCCATTAGCAAAAGAAAGTCATGACTGGGTCATTTCTTGGTTCTCAATGTCTATACAGGGAAGATAAACATGACCAAAAAATACCTTCTCCTTAGCTAAACTGGTCACCTGGTTGTCCCTGTAGGTGATGTGCTGTAGGCACTGCGTAAAACTCCTCTTACATCTTTCTAATAAACAATGCCAACTCTCAGCCTCAGAAATATTTTAATAAATATTTAGAGACCATTTTAGTTATATCTCATATATGTTATCTCATTTACTCCTCACAAAACCCTACAAGTAAAATGTCAGTATTATTGCCATTTTAAAAATGAGGGAAGGTAGTTAAGCAGAGGTCAAGTGACTTGTCTGTGGATTCAAAGCCAGTTGGTTGGGAAACCCTGGCAGTTTAGCTCTTGAGTCCAGATTCTTTACCACCATTATATACTGCCTCCTTGTAGTGACCAGATATTACTAAGGAATGCATTTGACAAGTATTACTAAGTGGTCAATATCTTTTAGAATCTTACAAGGTCAGTCTCACTGTTAAAAAAATTAAAAGGAAATAAAATACAGTCTGGTTCCAAGTGTATAGACAGATGCAGGTTTAGCAAATCCTAGAATATGTGAGTAATTTTGAGAGTGAAGAGAATTGAAGAATTTGCAGTTAATCTGGGCTTTTTTTTTTTCTCCATTGTCCCTCATAATATGCATTATAAAGACTGATGAGAAACTTTAGAGTCTTGGTTATCTGGTTGATATTTGCCTTATTTCCAAAGTACACAGAAACCCTATCTATATTTTAAAACCATTCTTTCAGAATATAATTGGGCCAGGAATAATTATATTTGGAGTAGTAACCATAAACTGATGAAATATACTGGAAACACTGTTTAAATTTTACTAATACTAAAAATACAGGGTAATATATTGGCTATATATTAAATAATAATGATTTTTCACAGCATATAATATATTTTCAAAGCAGTTTTATGTCTGTTATCTGACACAGGATTTCAAACATCTTGTTAGTTAGGTAAAATATATGTTGTTATCACCATAATAGAGCTAGAGAAATTGTGGCAGAAGGTAAATGGCTTTATTTATTTTTAACACAAATTAACCATATGCTCTATAAGCCAGGTTGGGTGACAAAGAGTGAAATAAGATATTGCTTAAATGTCAAAGGATGTACAATCCCCACAAGGTAGAACCAAACTGAATCAAATATAATTTGGTTAAAGTCCCATTAGGATAATATTTTGATACTCTGCTTCTGACCTAGTCCAATTAAAAATGAACACAAAGAGAAGTTACAATTCAAACTGGTTTAGTTCATAGTTCAATTAATAGTTAATATTTTAAGACAATTAAATACATTAATGGTCTTTTTTTCAGTTTTGGATTCATGGTTTGACTGTAAGCAAGTTGCTAATTAAATTGGAGCATATTTAGGAAGAAAATGGAAGAAAATAGTACAGTCTTTTGAGAGGTTGTGTGATTGCCTCTATACCACCTCATCCATATTACTCTGTGAAATACCTGTTATTATCCCCATTTTACAGATAAGGAAACTTAAAAGATTATATCGGTTAAGTAGCTTTCCCATAGTGCCTAGTTAGAGTGAGTGAAATTGAGGACTGTTCTAATTTATTCATAGGTTTTATGACTTTGATGCCCATGACTGTTGTACCTTCTACATGTATAATAGTGTGTTCATTCTATATGGGTAACTATTTCTGATTAACTTTCTATTTGCTTTCACTTAATGAGAATACTCTGCCTGCAGAACTTTATGTCATGTTTCATCTACCCAAATAAGGTAGCATGAAGGCTTTGTCAAGAAACTTCTTTAAAAATATATAGTTTAGCTTATAATTTTAATAGCACACTAAGCTGTTTTCTGTGACAATGCTTATATCTGTATACTCTGATAAACTCTTTCCAATCACATCTGTGTACCGTCATACAAATAAGGCCCTGCTATTATGGAAGATGCCTAAAGTCTGTAAGGAAAATCAATTCAAATTCATGGGAAATTGATTTAAAATAAGAGAGAAGTATAGAATTCATAATTCTACATCTGGATTTGGAAGAATTACCGTTTCGATTCAGTGCTGGCCCTGACTCAGGAGATTTGTCTTGAAATTAAGAAAGCTTTTTTGTATCACCATCATCCCTTCAAGCTAGGGTGTTATTTCATCTTTCAAAAAAATTGCAAACTAATAAAATCTAGGGTAATTCATCAGGTTTCTAGAGAGTTTGAATTCCACATGTACAAAATGTCCGCTTTAAGTAAGTCATGCAAAACTATTTAAATGATTCTGCCTTTCCCTGAATATGGGAAATGTTATTCTGTAGTTAGAATAAAATGGTTTGAATGGTGAGGAATAGATTAAACCTGCTCACAATCACTGAGCCGAAATAATAAGAGATTATTTGAAAGTGGAAATAGTCATTTGTGATGGGCCTCTCTTAACATACTAGTATGTGTGCAGGCATTAGAAAGCATGGGTGAAACCAGTGAGCCGGTCTCCCATCTCTGTCAATCAATCATTCAGCAGGGTTCCTTCCTGCTAGAATTTCTCATACCTGCCCTGACTTCCATTCCCCAGACAGCCCATAAGGCACACCGAATAGAAAGAATAGAAATACATCAGTGAATGCAAATCAGGAAGCCT
Organism: Pteropus medius; assembly: GCF_902729225.1. Lineage (NCBI taxonomy): Eukaryota > Metazoa > Chordata > Mammalia > Chiroptera > Pteropodidae > Pteropus > Pteropus medius. The sequence goes on along the minus strand of NW_024340696.1, from coordinate 16,168,327 downwards.
GGTGGAAAAGGCCCCCCGAAGAGATGTAGCAGGTTGATCCCTAACTGACAACCAAAATTCATGCAAGAAAATGCTAAAGGCATGTTACTTGAAATGTGTATGGCAGGGAGTTTCAAAGATCAGATCTGGTTTCCAACTCTTCTTCTCTCCCTTTCTATCTTTCGTGTTAACCTAATTGGAAAAGCTCCCTAGTTTTCTTGAATCTCAGTTTTCTCATTTGCAAATGAACAGTAATAATGGTAGTATATATCTCATCAGGGATTGAAGTAGGCCTTATATGCAAACACGTAGATACTGCCTGGTCCATAGTAAGCACTAAATAAATTTTATTCATCATTTAAATAACAGTGTTATTTGTTAGTGAAAAAAATCAAAACCAAAATAAAGACCTATCAAAGTTAAACACTTCTTGGACTTTTTGAATACAGATACAATATGTTTACCAGCATTGCCAGCACTCCAAATAGTTTAGTTTAGTAACCAGTATTTGTTAGAGCCTTACTGTGCACCCAATTCTATTGTGGTAGAAGCCTTGAAGTCTCTGACACTGAAGATAGACATACTTCCCTAGAAAATATCTAATTTTTCCTGTTCCATAAAATCCATCAAATTTATGCACCTTGAAGCTGTTATATTTTACCATTTGCAAAATATGGGGCTTCTCTGACAACTTGCTATGCCACAAACTCTTCCCTCTGCTGTATTCTGGGAGAGAGGGAGAGGGCCAGAAATCACTTTGCAAATGCCTTTTTTTCTAATTCTCCTCACCCTTTTTTAGACTACCGCTTAGTATAAATGCTTCCCATGACTGATAAGTGTCCTTGTCTATGTACACTGGTTAATTATTTTCCAAAGCTTCTGTGTTGTCAGGCAAACATGTTCTACATGTTTGTAAAAATGGCTTTTCTATCTAGAAAGTGCTGTTAAGACATTCTGTAATATAAGGATAAGACTATAAAGTCTTTCCCATTTGTTAGGCACCTGTTATCTATCAAGCACTTCTCTAATAATTTTCTTTAATCTCTTAGCAACCCGATGAGATAGATAGTATCGTGCTCATTTTACATACTAGGAAAAGAAACAAATGTAGAAATCAAATAATTTGCCATATAAATTAAACTTGAATCCAGGTCTATATTTCCCTGAAGTTCCTGGGGGAATGTTTTCTGATTTGATACTTGGATTGTGGAAATCATACAAAGAAGGCATATTGCCTCCTGTTTATAAAACAACAGTGACATCCATGAGCACAATGAGAATTGCAACCAATACCTAAAATCCATAATAATTTTAGATTATCAAGCATCACTCCCTAACAAACAGTTCTGGATGTAGTAAGCAGCAGGGACAAAATAAGTGTGATAGGCAAAATTCAGTAGTCTCCTAGATTCCCACCCCCCTGCTATATATCCCCTGAATGATCGCCTCCTCTTGAGTGTGGGTGGGCCTTGTGAATATGATGAGTCATTACAGCTGCGATTATGTTACATTATATATCAGAAGGAATATTTCGGATATAATCAAGGTCCCTAATCAAATGACATTATGTTACTGAAAAGAGAGGTTATTCTTGGTGGGCCGGGCCTAATCAGATGAGTCCTTAAAAGAGATTAGATAGATTCAAATGAAGAATCTTGCTTGCATTAAAGAAGAAAATAACCATGTTGTAAACCAAATGTAGAAAAAGCCTTGCGGCAAGGACATGAGGTCAGCCTCTAGAAGCTGAGGGCATTCCCTGTCCAACAGACAACAAGAAAATGGAGACTTTATTCAAATAACTGCAAGGAAATAAATTTTGGTAACAGACACTTGCCTTGAAAGAGGACCCTGAGCCTTAGGTGAAATCACAGCCCTGGCTGTCACTGTATTTCAGTCTAGTGAGGTACTGAGCAGAGGACCCAGCTAAGCCATGCCTAGACTTCTGATGCACAGAAATTGTAAGACTTTACACACACACACACACACACACACACACACACACAATCTTGACTTCAAGACTTACTATAAGCTACAGTAATCAATACAGTATTGTATTGTATTGGTATTGGCAAAATCATAGACATCTAGATCAACGAAACAGAATAGGAAGCCCACAAACGGATTCACATAAATATAGTCAACTGACCTTTGACAAAGAAACAAAGGCAGGACAATGGAAAAAAGATGGGTGCTGGAATAACTGGACATTCACCTGCAAAAAATAAATAAATCTAGAAACAGATCTTATACTCTTCATAAAAATTAACTAAAAATGGATCACAGATCTAAATGTAAAACACAAAACAAGAAAATTCCTAGACCATAGCAGAGTAGAAAATCTAGATGATCTTGGGTTTGTCAATGACTTTTTAATAACATCAAAGGCATGGTTCATAAAAGAAATTAATGATAAGCTAGACTTCATTAAAATTAAAAACTTCTGCCTGTGAAAGACAATGTCAAGAGAATGAAAAGAGGCCACACAATGGGAGAAAATTTTGCAAAAGCATATTTGATAAAGGACTGTTATCCAAATATACAAAAAACTCCTAAAACTCAACAATAAGAAAATAATCAAACTAGTTTAAAAATGGGCCAAAGGATTCCTATCCTTTGGCCCATTTTTAAACTAGTTTGACAACAATAAGAAAATAATCAAACTAGTTTAAAAATGGGCCAAAGGATTCCTATCCTTTGGCCCATTTTTAAACTAGTTTGATTATTTTCTTATTATTTCTTATTGTCTATCCTTTAATCTCACCATAAAAGATATACATATGACAAATAAGCATATGAAAAGATATTCCATATCATATGTCATCAGAGAAGTACAAATTAAGATACTACCACTACACACCTATTAGAATGGCCAAAATCTGGAAGTTCGTGAACGTCAAATGCTGGCAAGAATGTGAAGCAACAGAATTCTCGATCAGTGTTGGTGGGAATGCAAAATGGTACAACCACTTTAGAAGACAGTTCAATGGATTCTTACAATACTAAAGATACTTTTATCATATGATCTAACAATTATGCTCCTCGATGTTTATTCCAAGTATTTGAAAACTTATGTCCATACAAAAACTTGCACATGGATGTTTATAGCAGCTTTATTTATAATTGCTAAAATTTGGAACCACTTAAGATGCCTTTCAGTAGGTAAATGAAATAAACTGATATATCCAGACAATGGAATGGTATTTATTGCTGAAGAGAAATGAGTTATCAAACTATAAAAAGACATGGAGAAAACGTAGATGCATATTACTAATTAAAATAAGCCAATCTGAAAAAGCTACATACTTTATGACTCCAATTATATGACGTTTTTGAAAAGGCAAAACTATGGAGACAATAAAAAGATCAGAGGTTGTCAGAGGCTAGTGGTGAGGAAAGGATAAATAAGCAGAGCACATAAGATTTTAGGGCAGTAAAAATACCCTGTATGATACTGTAATGGTGGATATATATCACTATAAATGTATCCAGACTTACAGAACATACAACCCTAAGAATGAACCTTATTGTAAACTATGGACTTGGGATAATAATGATGTGTCAATGGAGGTCCATCTATTGTAGCAACTACACAACTCTGGTGGGTTGCTATGGGATGTTGATAATGAGGGAGATTGTGTAAGGGCAGGGGATGGATGGGAACTCTTTGTACTTTCCTCTCAATTTTGCCATGAACCTACAAGTGCTATAAAAAATAAAGTCTTTAATTAAAAAAAAAAAAAGTAAGCATGATAATTTACTAAAACTTGTAAAATGATTCAAGTGAATCTGGGTGATGTACCAGCAATATCTATTATAATTATGAAGCATCGAAAAGATTACAATTAACAGTTTAATAACTCTGGAGTATTGTTTATAATATATTAAAAAATGGTAAGTTGATTAAGAAAGTGTCTTTTCATACTATGACTGCCATTCATTAAATGACTATCATGTCCCAGACACTCTTTCAACTAATAATTAGTACAACCTTGTGACATTGGTTCTACTATAATCTTCATTTTAAACATGAGGAAATTTTGGTTACAAGAGATAAAATAACTTGGCCAAGTAGCTGTGGCCTTACCAGTAGGAGAGCTGAGATTTCAATTCTCTGAGTCAAATTGTGTCAAAATTTCACTACAGTAAGCCACTACCATTTTCAGTAAATTTTGGCAAATTGTCTTAAATAATAATCATAATGTGTACAACTGGGTCTTTATATAGACTGACTCATTTAACACATACTTCACAGGAGTACATCTGTAACATTTTAGAGGGTTGAGGTGTGTCATTTACTGTGATCTGCCGATATGACATAATGAGATATGCTGTAATGCCCTGGAAACATTGTGCTTATAATTTCTCATTCTCTTTCTCATTATCTTTATTTCCTCTTCTTTCCTTCCTATCTTGATTTATTCTTTAACAAACTTGCATCAGATTTATGCAAAAATCATTGTGGTATTAGTGAATTAGAAAAGATTAATTAAATATGAAACCTTCCCTCTATAGATTTATAATCAATTACCAAAAAAAAAAATCAGATAAATGCATAAATATCTACAACATAAGCTTGGAAGCGGGGCTCAGAGAGACTACCTCGCAGATATTCAGAGAAGGAAGAAGTCAAATATATTTGAAAGCTTTGACTAGTTGAACTAGATTTTGAAGAATATATGGGACTTAGATTTATTGCAATGGAAGGACAAACCACCATAAGTGGATGGGACAGTATGAATAAATTCGAGAAAACGAGAAAGAGCAACTTTTCTTCTATCTAGTTAGTTCGATTTGGTAGTAGCAAAGAAAAGGTTAGGGGGAATGGTATATAGGTTGGGGCCAAGTTGTATACTCTAAATGCCAAGTTAAATTAAAAGTGTAGACTTTAATTTTCACTAAAAAGCCCCATTTCTAAAACCCAGTTGGATGAGAAAACTATCAGATTTTGAACAATGCATAAATGTATATTTTTACTGAAGATAATTGTCTATCCCTTGATGCAAAACCAAAGGGATATTTGAAGAGTTTATTTTGCTGTATCACTAGATACTAGAGAAGAGGATAATGTGAGTTGGAAGCTCCCCTAAAATATTTCCTTTTGGCCAACAAGCACCTGCCATGAGATTGTGCTTATTTCTGATGTCTTTTTAATCTGCTTCCCATTTTGCAGTTAGAAAACAAAGCCACTAAAGCTGCATTAGGTCTGGAAGCCCAGTAATCCTCACCTGCCTCTTGGATCAGCATTACTTCTATTGAACACACTTGTTTATTTTTTGTCTCTATTTAAGAAGGGGGATAAAAACTTTACTTTATAAAATTTTCATTAAAGACCTAAAATGCTACCACAGAGACAGTGTTTTTCTTTTTTTTTCCTGTGTCTATTTAGACAACTGATTATTCATTTGCACGGCAGGTATTTGGAAATTGAGCACAGAAAATAATGGACAAATACTACTAACAGTTTCATTGTAAGCGAGTAGATGTCAAATCTCAAACTAAATCTCATCATATTAAACTATAAAACACCCCAAAAGAATGGATTTTTGACTGCTTTCCAGGACTTCAATTAAATAACCCAAAGTAAATTTCCTTCGCTGAGAAGTTCTAACACTAGAAAGTTCTAAAGCTCTATGCCTGAGAGCTTCTATAGAGGGTGAACATGTAATTTATTTTCCAGAGAGGGATAATTTTGACAGGAAAAGAAGGGGATATTAATAATTATGGTGAGAAAAATGGCATACACATGAATTGTCCCAGGCCAACTGGGACATGCTGTCACCTGATTTATATGGAAACTCAAAGAAGCCAGTGGATCAAGTGTATACCCCTAACCTATTGTCAGCTTTTGCAGTGGGTGCTGCTTCTAACTTCTACCAATTTCCTAGACTCTGAAAAAGATGCTAGGTAGAGCTTCTTGATAGCAAGGGGAATTTGGGAGCTCTCAAATTCTCATTCTGGTCATAGTTCATACTGGCCTAGGGAGATGGATAGATAACTTTTCCTTGGAACTCAAACTCAAGGATCATATGATATTATTATTCTAAATAATAAAACACTCTAAGAAAGGTATTTTATGAATTCCCTGTATTGAACACTTTATTTAAAAAATATGTCAATTTTGACTCCGAGTATGGAAGTGGCTCATCTCAACTCCCTTTTCAAGGTAGTTACATGATTTATGGGAAATACATCTTTAATAACAGCAGAGCAAAAAGACTTTCCAGAAATGTATCAATGTTGATATCTCTCTTTTAGCATTTAGAATCACAGGAAGGAAGCATAACATAATGGAAAGATGTTGTGGGCAGGCAAATTATATTTCAATTGTAGCTCTACACCTACTAGTTGAGCAATTAATTCTGTGTTATATATTTAAGCTCTCTGGACTTTAATTTCTTCATCTTATAACATTCCCCATGAGCCAAGCATTCTGATAAGCACTTTATATGGATCATCTTGTTCTATCACAATACTTCTCTTTTAAGAGAGGTATAATTACCATTTTCAGATGATAAAATTGGTTACTTTCTAACCTATTTCCATGCTTTATTTTCTGTTCATAGCATTTATATGTTTAATGTTTTAATTAGTGTGTAATTTCCAAGGGACAGAAGTTTTGCCATTATTCATCACTGCAGACACATAATATGACGTTCAATAAATATATGTTGAAAGAAAGAATAAAATTAAGATAGAAAGTTAAATAAAAAGAAGGGAAGGAAGGAAGGAAAAACAAAGAAGGAATAGTTTGCTGAAGGTGATGTAGCTATTCAGTATCTGAACTAGGACTTGAACCCAAGTAAGCTGAACCCATGGTCTAGGTGCTTCACTACTCCTCTCCACTGTCTCCCTACCTCAAAGTGCCATTGCAAAAATTAAATGAGAAACCTTAAGTGGAAGCTCAATGGATATAAATTTATCCCTCTTCCTTCCTCTCAGATCTGTGACTATTGGATATACTTGGGATTCATATGCTAGAAAATAGAAATGCATAGCTTTACCCAACTCTCAAACTCATTTATACAAGAGAGCTCATTTAATGATTTATAATGGATTAATATCGCTTTCCCTGGCAGGAGATCAATTAGGAAAAAAAAAGTTAAGATCAGTCACTTGATGTTTTTATAGGACCTGATCCAGGAAAACCCATAAAGGAATTACTTTGTGTGTTGGTCTAAGCTACTTTTTCAATGTTTCTGATTAGAGTAGATTTATGATGTATATCGATGTTATTATTATTATTATAATTATTATTAATGAAAATAGCATTGCCACCTTTAAAGATGCACAAATGAGTAATGGTAATAATTTGTAACATTTCCAAGGTGTGGATTTAAATTCTGCATGACAGGATACTGGTATTCATGATATTTAGCTATTAAAAAATGAGCAACATGAAGATATGGAAAAACTGGAATTCTGTACATTGCTGGTAGAAATGTAAAATTGTGAAGCCTCTGTGAAACGGCGTGACAGTGCCTTAAAAGCTAAACAGAATTATCATATGACTTAACAATTCTATTTCTAGGTATATAATCAAAAACAAAAATTGAAAATAGCTACTCCAACAGATAGTTGTATGTCAATGTTCATTGAAGCATTATTCACAATAGCCAAGAGCTGGAAACAGCCTGAGTATCCATCAACAGATGAATGAATAAAGAAAATGTAGTATATACCTGCAACGGATATGATTCAGCCATAAAGAAGAATGAATTTCTGATACATGCTACAACATGGATAAACCTTAAAAACATTATGCTAAATGAAATAAGCTAGGCACAAAAGAACAAATGTTATATAATGCAATTTTTATGAAATATCTAGAATTGCCAAATTCATAGAGAAAGAAACTTGATTCAAGGTTATCAGGGGAGTTACTAGCTAATGATTACTGAGTTTCTGTTTGGGTTGATGAAAAACTTCTGGAAATAGGTAATGGTGATGTTGCACAATGTAATCAATGTCATGGAATTGTACATTTAAAAATCATTAAAATGGCAAATGTTATGTTATCCATATTTTTGCCACAATAAAAAAGGAGAAAAAATAGCACTGTGACTTTTCTCTTCTTATGCCAAATGTAATAACTCTCATGATGTAATACAAAGTATTTTTTGTAAGAAAAGGACATTTTCTGAAAAATAAAATGCTAGATGGATTTGAAGAAGTGTTGAACTATGGCAGAGGAAATGCGTGGCACATGATAAAGGAGAAGGCTTGGCGAGGAATATTTTACAATCAAATTTAAAGCATTACAGATTTCTCAGGAGATACTTTGGTGAATGTTGTGGATCTACAGTGCCACAAAAATTCCATGTTGAACTAATATCTCTATAATAGTGTTTCTAGCATGAAAAGAGACCTCACAGTTCATAATTTGGGAAATTTGGGGTTAGATTATATAGTACCACTCATTGTATTTAACATACTAATGTACAAAGCAAATCGTCAAGAAAAAGATCCTGTCTTCGGCAGATCCTAAACTGAACTTATGATTCAATTTATTTACACACATTATCAGTAAGACAAATATTTATCACAAACTGCAGTCTTTTTGAGGCTGCCACGTATAGTATCTACTCCCTTACCGAAAGGTAAGCCAGGTGTGATAAATTATGTTTTTGATTTAAAAAGATATTCATATTCCTTCCTCCCTGCATGAGCATTTCTTTTCCCCACTCTGTTGATGTCAGGCTTGCTCATGTGACTTGGTTTAGCCAAGGAAATGTGAATAGATTTTCCTGGGAGAACTTTTAAGAATCTGTGGTAATCTTCCAGACCAGTGGAACAGAATCGAGAGTCCAGAAATAAACCCATATTTATATGGCAAATAGTTTTTGACAAAAATGCCAACAATATACAGTGCAGAAAGGAAAGCCTCTTCAATAAATGGTGCTGGGAAAACTAGAAAGCCACCTGCAAAAGAATGAAACTAGACTATTGTCTATCACCACACACCAAAATTAACTCAAAATGGATTAAGGACCTGAATATAAGACCTGAAACAATAAAATGCATGGAGGAAAATATAGGAACTAAACTCAAAGACCTTGGGCTTAAAGAGGATTTTATGAATTTGACCTCAAAGGCAAGGGAAGAAAGAGCAAAAATAAATGAATGGGACCACATCAAAGTAAAAAGCTTCTGCTCAGCAAAAGAAACCATCAACAAGGTAAAGAGACAACCATCCAAATAGGAAAATACATTTGCAAGCAACACCTCTGATAAGGGCCTAATATCCAAAATATACAAAGAACTCATATGACTCAATTACAACAACAACAACAACAAAAGCAATTTAATCAAAAAATGTGCAGAGGACCTGAACAGACACTTCTCCCTAGAGGACATATATATGGCCAACATAAATATATGAAAACATGCTGAACATCGCTAGCTATTAGGGAAATGCAAATCAAAACCACAATGAGATACCATCTCACACCTGTTAGAATAGCTATAATCAACAGAACAAGTAATAACAAATGTTGGAGAGGATGCGGAGAAAAAGGAACCCTCATACACTGCTGGTGGGACTGCAAATCAGTACAGCCACTATGGAAAGCAGTATGGAGGTTCCTCAAAAAACTAAGAATAGACCTACCATATGATCCAGCAATCCCTCTACTGGGTATTTACCCCAAAGACTTGAAAACTCATATTCAAAAAGATATTTGCACACCGATGCTCATAGCAGCATTATTCACAGTAGCCAGGACATGGAAGCAACCGAAGTGGCCTACGATAGATGATGGGCTAAAGAAGCTGTGGCACATATATACAATGGAATATTACTCAGTCATAAGAAGAGATGAAATACTGCCATTTGCAACAACATGGATGGACCTTGAAATAATCATATTAAGAGAAATAAGCCTAATAGAAAAGGTTGAAAATCACATGATATCACTTATATGTGGGATATAAACCTAAAAGCAACAAATGAGCAGGACAAACAAACAGAGACTCATGGACATGGACAATGGACTAGTGGTTACCAGAAGGGAGGGGGGATGGTGGAAGGGGAAAATAAAAAAAATGTTAAAAAAATATACTGTGTATATATAGTATGAAAAAAATAAATAAACTGGCATTTAAAAAAAAGAATATGTGGTAATCTTCCCTCTTCCATAAGATGAGAAATATTGTCTATAGAAACTGCTCTCAGCCAAATTAGTGGAAGATACGTTCTGAATGTGGGAAGGAAAGCAGGATGAATCTTTGTGATCAGGAAAGTCAACTGTGATAGATTGTATTATTGCTTAAAAATCTCTTCTACTTTTCCCTGTAGCAGGATTTCATTTCTGTGTTCCAATATCAAGCTTAACCATGGGACTCATTTAGCCAATGATGTTTGAGCAGAAGTAATGTGTATCCTGTCTAGTGAGCCAATGTATGGTGTTCCATGATTCTTTTTCCTATTCATGACATTGCAAACATTCCATATAGAGGCTGTTCAGTCAATTTGGGTCATGGTTTAAAGATAACAGAGTAGTGCAATAGTTAATTCAGTGACGGACTATGATATGAGTGAGAAATAAATCATCATTATTTTTAAGCCACTGAAATTTTGCAGTTGTTTGCTACTTCAGCATAGCCTAGCCTGCCTAGCCTATAGATCAGAAACCCCAGGACATACTAAGTAATTATCTCATCTCCCTAGACACTGTGACTTGTCCAGGGATGGGTTTATAGGTCAAACCAGGCTAATTAACATCCTTTCCTAGCATTTTTCTAATTTGAAGAGTTGGTTTTGAGACAGTGAATATTTAACCCCATTTTTCAGGGGGAAAGTTGCCCTTAGAGAATTAAGCATAGAGAAGTAGAGACTATGATGGAGAGAGATAAAGAGACAGAAATGCAATGTCATTAACATCCAATTAACAGATATAGTTGTTTCTGAAGTCAATTGCTCTTTCAAAATTTGGTTGAATGAACCAATAGATTATATATCATCTACTCACCATTTTTCTTGTTCTTTTTTATTATTGCATTATTTTTCCATTACTAAAAAGGAAAGTGTATTAGACACTGTAGTTAGAAAATGTTAAGTAGGTTCTTTAGCTATAGGGCTCGTCAGAGCTTTTTTATGTACTAATTAATATGCCCTGTTTCTCCAGAAGGGGGCTGGCTATATCATACACAGTTATTTCTTGACTTATTTTTCTTACAGAATCCATCTCTAGAGATGAATGTTTTACAAAACATACTTTGGGAAACTCTGCTCTATAAGTAGCTTGTCTGAATGTCTACAGTCATGAAGGGCAGAACTCAAGTTCCATGTAAGCCAAATAAATGTTGTGATGACATCAAAATACTAAACAGAGATGTGTTTTCTGACCACTATAAGTGAGTTCATGGGGATATTATTTGCCCCATGGGGAAAAATACTCATTATCATCATTTTCTAGAAAAACCATAGAAGATAATGAATTCTCTTTTTAATTTTCAGTTATAGTTGACATGCAATATTATTTTATATTAGTTTCAGGTTTACCGCAAGATAATGAAATTCTAATGGGCATATATGAGATCAGTGACTAATAGGCTCAGCCTATAGTTCTCTGAAGCTGTAGCAGAGTACCTTACTGCTCTTGCAACTCTCCACGAAGAACTTGGTGTTTTTAAGAATTTATGCTGATTACACAACTTTATTACTATATTTAGGGGTACCTTTTATAAAACTAGTGTGTAGGCCACCGACCAATCATCTGAAATCTTATCTCTCCATACACTTTACTGTGTGAGCCCAAACACCCCCTCCACACCTGTCGTAATGATTGAGTCAGTTTACCCAAACTGGGCAAATCATGATATCTTTCCTTGGAAATTGTGATTGGAGTTAAGAGGCGGCTTCTGAATGTACTAGAAATGTAACACACACACTCAGAAGATAAGCACATTTTCTATTCTGTGAATGGAAAACCAGGGAAAATAAAGTCTGTAGAGATGCGAGCAAATGTTTCAGGAAGCCAAATTTCAGATGGCCTTACTTTTTCTGGTTCTAGTTCCTTTTGAAATAAATTTGTACTTATTACCACTACAATAAATAAAGCACAAATAGAGCCTTACACTATTTTCTTGGTTTTTTTTTTGTGCTTTTGGTTTTTTTCCCAGCAAGCACAAGTGGGTTTCTACCATTTCTAAGCACCCAAATAAAATCACCAGAAAAGCTTGAGGGGGGAAAAAAAGATGAATTTTTGAAAAAACATGGAGGGAAAATTTAAAATATTGATTTTGTTGCTTATTTTATCTATTAATTATTCAAAAGGCAAAATAAAGTACTTATTATCTATGCTAACTTTGGTATATTACATACACTTACTTTTCATAAATTTTCTCATTTGTAAAGTGGGAGTGATGAGATTAGTATCTGCATCATAAAATTATACTGAGGATTAAAAGAGTTGATACATGTAAAATACTTAGATAAGTATCAGGCATATACTAAATGTTTAGTATGTGTTGTTATTAGTTTATTTTCTGCAACTTTGTGGAAAGCTCTGAAATATCTTTTGTTTTATTCTGTGGAAGCTGTTAAAATGTTATCTTTCTCAATGTTTTTAGGCAATTATATTATAATATGCCTTATTGCATGTGTGTGTGTGCACACATGCGCATGTATGTATGTTCTATAAGTTTAAATTTTTCATCTAATTTGAGAAGTTTTTGGCCATTATAACTTCAAATATACTGTCTGCTCATTCCAAATTCCTTTTCTTCTGAGCCTTTCATTACATGTATGCTAAGTCTCTTGATATTTTCTCACAGATACTGGGCTTCTCTTTATAATTTTCAATCTTTTTTTCCCTCTTTGTGCTTCAGTTGTAACAGTTTCTATTTCTATATTTTCAAGTTCACTGATCTTTTCTTTGCAACCCCTAATTTAAGATTAATCTCATCTAGTGATATTCTATTTTTCTGTCTACGATTTCCCTTTGGTTCTGTCACCTTCATATTCATAGTATTCTCTAAATTGTTGATCATATTGTTAAAGGTGTTTTGATATTCTGGTCTGCCAATTCCATCATCTCTAACATTTCTGGATCTGTTTGTATTCACTCGTTTTTCCTGCTTCTTGGAATGTTTAGTAGTTTTTTCTCGAATGCTAGAATCATCATATCTTACGGTGTTGGATGTTCATTTTCACAGTATTGTTCTAAAGAATGTTGAGCTTTGTTTTATCAAGTAGTTAAACTACTTGCCTATTGGCTCAATCCTTTCTGGGTTTGTTTTCAAGTTTTTAAAGGCATTCTAATGAATTCTTTACTTTAGAGATACCTTAGCCATAGCTCTAAGCCATGACATTTCTATGCTTTCTCCTGAATGCTCTTGATATTAAACAAGGACTGGCCATTTTGACAGGTTAGACATCATATATTGTCAAACTCTGTGTGGGCTCTTAGAATTGTGTGCTATATTTTGAGTGTTCTTGGAGCTTTACAGCCAAAGCTCAAGGAGACTTCTATATTTTCTGCATAGCTCTTCCTTTTCTGGAAAGTCTTTCTATAAATTCCAGCTACCTCATTCTCTCTGAACTCTTAACCTCTGTCTCCTCAACTCAGTGAGACAGCCATTTTCTACTTAGGACCTCTCTCACTGCAGCACTGTCCAGAAATTGCTTCAGGCAAAAATCTGTGGCGAATTTAAGGATCGTCTCATTTGCTTTCTGACTTTCAGCTATCACAATCTTGTGCCATCATCCACTGCCTGAAAAGTTTTTTAAAAATATAGAGTATTTTCTGTTTTTCAAAATATTTCATAAAAGATAGATGTCGATCTGACTTATTCCATCATTGCTGGGAATAAAATTTGCATATTATTATTGCCGATTTCATATACAAGAGTGGGAATGAACATCGTTCTGTAGCTTTAAACAGTTAGCCGCGCCAAGATTGTTCTGACATGATCCTGCTGCTACTGCTGCTATTGGAAGAATAAGTACTTTCGCAACTCCATTATCTTTTCTTGGAAAAAATGTGTTTATTAGTAAATTATCTTTGTCCTAAATTAAATAAGAAGTATGTGTACTCTAAATAAACTTTCCTTCATAGGTTGTACATATATACTGTTAGTTACTTTATTGGGTACCTACCATGTGTCACATTTTATGTAAATGATCTCTAATTTACCTGATTGGCTATATTTAAACTACGTGTTATTTATTCACTGTAGAGGTGGAAATTTTTTATTTAAAACGTGATTAATTTACATGGCTTATCGCCAAAAAAGTAAAGGGCTAAAATTTAAACTTAAGTTTTTCTGCCTTTTAATCTAGTACAGGAAAAAGAGAAGCTAAGTGAGGGACTGTAAGTTCCAGTCATTTTACTTCCTGTGACACTCAGTGTGTGTTTTGTAAAGTGCTTCCAATTTGAGATTGTTAAATTCCCCCAATGAAGTAAGAATCTTACTTTGAATGTAAACGAAGTAAGCCACTAAGTAGAGTGACAATTTTCAAAGCAAAATTTCTCATTGAGGGAGACAGTGAATTACTATTATTATTTTTTTTAAATAAACATTCTGTTACAAGCTGCATAAAATAGTAACAAACAGTTTCTGCACTGGCACTTGGAGTAGCAAAGTTTTATTACACCCGCTGGCTTCATAGCAATGAAAGACTCTTGTAACTTTTCTGGACCTCAGTTTCCTCAACTGAAAATAAGAGATTTGAACAAGAATAATTTGAACATCTCTTTCTATTCTTAGCATCATTTAATGATGATAAATTATTTAGGAATAAACATACATACGAATGACAGGATAAAGTAAGCAAATTAATAGATGCCTTTCATTTTTTTTACATTTAGGCTCCGATAAGTATCTCAAAAATATTAAATTTTTCTTAAAAGTATTTGAAATATTTGAAGACTGAATCTGTAGATAGCATGGCATTTGAAAACACAGACTGTTGCGAGATTAACCTCAGTTCACATTCTCTTTGACATTTACTATCTGTGTGTTCTTGAGCAATTTCTTTAATCTCTGAGTTTTAGTTTAAATTATTCGAGATATGGAGTTATTAATGCCAAAGTCACAGAATTTTTGTGACTATTAAATGAGTCCATGAATATACAGAGGTCAGCTCAGTGCCTGTTATGCTATAACTGATTAACAAATGATATTGATTATTAAAAACTTATCTGTATGTATATTCTTCTGGAAACACATAACCTTTTTACTTTACCTATCTTATACTGCTTATATATCTTCAGCTCATATATTACTTATTTGGTTAGTTTATCCACAGAATTACACTACAAACTCCTTCTGAGCAGAAAACATGGCTTAGAGAAAAATGTGCAAATAGTTTGTATATGGTTATTATGATTGCATAAACAGATAAATTAACACCCTAAATTTATAAATAATATACTAAGTTTTGCTGAGCTACACAATATTGTCATTTTCAAAGGTAATTGCTTCTTACCTAAGCACAGCACAGTGCATTAGAGAGTAATCTGAATGCTTGATACGAAAACTTCCATTTTTTTTCCTTTAATTTCATTCTGCCTTTATTAGTTTGCTTGGGCTGCCATAAGAAAATACCATTGACTGGGTAGCTTAAACAACAGAAATTTATTTTCTCACAATTCTGGAGGCTGGAAGCCTTAGATCAAACTATTAGAAGATTTGGTTTCTTCTAAGGTCCCTCTCCTTGGTTTGCTGATGGCCTTTCCTCTGTACAGACACCCTTGGTGTCTCTCTGTCCAAATTTCTTCTTATAAGGACACCAGTCAGATTGGATTACTGCTCACCCTAACAGCCTCATTTCAGCTCAATCACCACTTTAAAGACATATCTCCAAATATAGTTACATTCTGAGGTACTAGGAGTGACCAGCTCCAGAAGTAAACCTGGGAGGGGTGGGGTGAGACACAATTCAGCTCATAACGCTGCCCTTTCCATCTTTGTCTTGAATAAGCTTGTTATTTAACTGCAGAGACCTGAAAGGAGAACTTGCTGGCCACTTGACAGTGTGAAATGCTCGGTCTTTGACTCCATCTTGTTCAAGCTTGCGTGTTCCCATGACCTCCAGGCTAATAGCTCCTGCTTTGTCTTGCGTATAGACATGCTAATCAGGAGAGGAATTGTACTTGTGGCTTGAGTTTTACAAAATCAGTCCCTCTCATTTTTCTTTCCCTTGAGATAAAAGCCAGAACTCTCTACTTTCTTAAGTTATGTTTGAAGGTTAGGTCTCCCTTGATGAATAAACTATTCCTTACTTCAAATTCTGACATTTTGAGTTTTGGCCTTTTGAAGTAGCGGGCACACAAACTGGACCAGTAACAGCCATATCTTTCTCTGCTGGGTACTTGCGTGTGTGTCTGTGTGGGTCAGCATATTTAAAACAGACAACTAAGGCTATGTGACTTTACAAGGGGAAATGTGAAGAAAACATACAAGACTGGTGTTTGCATCAAGTCACTAGTGTATTTCTTCAAACTTCTGACGAGCTGCATACGTATCTTGGGGAGGAGATTTGCACTGAAGATAATATAAATATCAGTATTTGAAAGAGGATAATATAAAAATTTCATGATAGTATCTATTTAACACTTGAAAATGTGTGTCAAGAAATTTTGCTTCTCTTAGAGGAGTAAATCTCAAATGATATTTAAGGTACCTTCAATTCTTTTTTGTTTTTGTTGTTTGTTTGCTTGAGAGTGCACTGTATTTCTAGCTAACAGACCTTTATATCTCTTCTTTGCGTGTCACACATCCCCTGAATCACCATAGAGAATCGCCATGATTAATCAATGAAGGCCAGGAAAATGAGAGAATAACTACTTATCTGCGCTCAGTTTCCTTTTATGCAATACATGTACAGTTAGCTTGAGTTTTATGAGTTTGAAAGCTAAATTCGATTATAAGCTGAACTTTTTTATATGAGGAGCTGTTTCATCTTTGCGTGTAGAGCTCTGCTCACACAGAAATTTGTTAAAAGTATGTGGCAAAGAACTAATTAGAATTAATAACAGAACTATAAAAATTATTTTCAGGGAAACATACAGTATAAGCATAAATATATTATTTTATGGTGCTTTTAATGGGTGGCTGTATTGATGAACATTTTGAAAAGTACCTCAATACACCACTCCAAAATATACCTCTGGCATATGCATTATTTTGATGTAAAGGCCATTGAGAACCAGCAAACGCAAGAAAAGCTCTGAAAACAAAGCAGTTGTTTTCCTTTTGTAAAGAAAATTTACATTCAGAAGAAATTTTCATCTGTAAAGATGTCTCCCTCTTTCAGAACTGGATGAAGAGAGTTCTTAATAACACAGTGCTTATCTATGAGAAGGCACCAACTTAAATCTGCATAACAAACATTACTTAAAATCCTTGTTTACCGTATACTTTATACTTTGGTCACCTTTCCACAACTTGCCTCTCTGCCCAGAAGCCCTAACTCTTTTCCCTGTGTTTAGCCTAAGATGGTATAGAAGCCCAAGTTCTAACCACTTTTTTTGTTACTCATTTCTCGGTGTTCCTATGTTTATATACACAATGCACAGGCTAATAAATTTGTTTGTTTTTCTCTTGTTAATCCATCTTTTGCCTGTCTAATCTACCTGGCTCCAGCTGGAGAACCTGAGGTAAGTATAGAAAAAAAATTTTATTTTCCTTCCTTACAATGTTATAGCCATCTCAGTGACAGAAGTTCAACTATTGGTAATCTGGGATTTTAGCAAATGAAAACAAAATGCTTTCTCTCTTTTAAAATGTTTAAATATGTTTCGAACCCCAGTAAACTGAGTCTTTGTGACAGAGTTATACTTAAAATTCCCTTTTTGAGTTTCCAGAATAACTAGAAAAGGGAATCGTGGAGTGTGTATGTGTGTGTGGGGGGGGGGGGGGGCGGCGTGATGGGAGGGAGGGAAGAAAAGAGAGAGTCTCTCCATACCAGTGCATACATGGGTTACCCTTTTCTTCAGTTATGATTAATGATATTCCATTCTTTGCCTATGTGTGATATGCTTTTATGACAGTTGTTACCCATCTTTAAATGCCACCTGGATCTCCCTAGGTGTGTAATAGTACCATTGAGTAATAGAGCTTTGAAAAGTGCTAATAGAGCACTTATCAAAGTTTCATTAATGGATTTTGATGAGATACGAGAAAGATTTTTTTAACTTTATCATTTTACCAGAGTTGTCCTAACATTACCAACTTTGAGTACAGGTTGAACTATAAACTCTTTGGTCCTTCATTTCAATCAAATGTTCTTCTACATGTATGTTTCAAGATTGTGTCCTCTATTAACTTCGCAAATTGCGATACAGTGCAATTCTGTAAAAACACTGAGACAGTAATTCTTCACTTTTAGCTGACTGAGAAAACATTTGGAGACTCTTAAAGAGCCATAAAACTCTTCTCCAGGGAAATGCATATTGGTACTTATATATATACTTTTCCACAAAAGTTCGGGTAATGGATTGTCTGATACTCTTTTACTGAGGTCAAGTCAAAAAACATCCCTTTGTAATAAATGAATTTGGCCCTAAGAATATTTTGGAATCACTTCTTAGGCTTGGTTTATGTAATTCCAAAACATCAATATTACTGGTTAGTTTTCGTTAGAAAGTAATTCTACTTACCTGTAAAAATGGGAAAAAAACTAATCTACATTTTAAGTCTAGTACAAAGTATTTTAGTTTAAAATTATTGATATAAAGCCCTAGACTCAGATCATCAAGCCTAGTATAATCAAGGACGTTTACTGTAGAAATAATCATGTGAAAAACATACTGTCAGTATGTATCATAGAATAAAAGTATATAATTTCCCACTTAGATGCTTATAGTCTGGTAAATTGTGACCCATAGATTGATATATCTTATGGTATAGCATTAATGGTAATCAGACTATTATTATATGTTACCATACACTAAATGCCTATTTTATACTGAGGACTGATCCAGTTACTGGGAAAAGTAAATATGTATTTGACATGATCTAAGGCTTTATGGGTATTACATCAAGACAAAAATCAACCCATAAAGCAATTAGAGAATAATTACACATATCTAGTTGTGGGATAGTTAGAACAATCTTTTTGAAAATGGAAGTTCTAGATAGAATCTTTTGGTATAAATGAAATTTGCAGAGGTAGAGAAAAGAAGAAAGCATTTACTAGTCTGGATTATAGTAATGTCTCACTGAAACAGATAAGGGTAGAAGTTAAATGTGTTAATCCTTCAACACAAGCATATCTGTATCCCTGTCTTCCACTACCATGTTTGTACCCTATATGCTCTAGGATATAATACCTTAGATTATAAGGCAGTTTTTTTCTAACATATAATTTGCTCACCTAAATGTTTTCAATCACAATAAAATCTCGATTAAAAACAATTATTTATTTGTATTACTCAAACTGTTGTAACAAAGTGCCACAGACTGGGTACAGTTTAAAAAACAGAAATTTATTTTCTCACATCTGGAAACCAGAAGTCCAAGATTCAGGTGTCAGCAGAGTTGGTTTTGATAACATTCATCCACCTAGGTTGTAGTGCCACCATCCTGCTGTGTGCTCACTTCTTTGTACACACATGAAAGAAAGCTTTGGTATCTCCTCCTAAAAGGACACTAATCATATAAGATCAAGGCCCCACCCTTAAGACCTCCATTAACCGTAATTACCTTCTTAGATAATAAGCAAATGCAAAATATATCCAACACTGCAGTTTATTTGAACAAAAAGAATGTGTAACTAGGTAGGTGTAAAAGATGTGTGTCTTTCTCCAATAGAACTCTATAACCCTATGACAGGAGCAGAAAAAGCAGATGGATGAGATAATTCAGAGACATAAATAAGATTTGGAAAATACTAAGAGGATAAAATTTTCTTGGTTCTGTAGATATAAGCTGTGGATGAGGAAGAAGTCCAGTATTACAAAGAGTTGATTAAAAGTTATAGAATAATATGAGGGAGAGGATTTAAAGATTTGGTAATACTTCCAATGAAGCCGTTTTAAAATGGCTTTCAGAAAAGTTACTTAAAAACTATTAAATATTTTAAGTGTGATTTGTGACCATATTAATCAGGTAGTGCTAAGTCATGCAGCAGTAACAAATGATTTCAAAATCGCATTGGCTTACAAAAGCAATAGCCTATTTCTCATTCTTGTTTCATGTTGGTAGCTCTTTTCTACTTTATGAGTTGTCTTTATTCCAGGATTTAGCCCCTGTTTGGGACATGAAGTGTTTGGGGCAGAGGAAAAGAACAAGATGGCTGACTCAAATCTTTAGTGGCTATTCAAGCTTGTGCTCAGTCACGCCTGTGTTACATCCAATCACATCTCATTGCCAGAGTAAGTCACATGGATCATATCCAACATCAGTAGGGTAAGGGATGTATGTTCCTCCCAATGGAGGTCTCATAAATCTCATAGTAGCAGAGGAAAATTCTCGAAGCCCAGAGTCATCTCTTACAAAGAAAGGGTGGGAAGAAAAAGCAAGACTCTTGATTTGACTTTTATTAAGAAGCGGGCTGTCTCCTCAGTGTCTACAATGATGTGCACCTGTCAGTTTTGAGCCTTTGCTCCTTTCCTTTCTGGGAACCTATTAGAAACTAGACATGGCAGCTAACTAAGTAGCAGCATGTTGGTAAATTCACAAATTATTCATGAATGGATAAAGAAAAACAGAGTAAACAGAGAGGTGGGAAGTAACAGAGGCTGAACGGTTTTTGCAAAGGTACAGAAATAAAAAGAATCTGGCACGCTCTTTCCTGATGGCTGTATCAGCTCCGTCAAGCAGGACACCAAACTCATTGAATCATGAAAGACTAACTCACTCTGGCAGTTGATATGACCTGACATTTTTTTTCAATTTATAGTTGGCATATAAAACATTACATGTTAACTCTGACTTATTGCTCTGTCGATGATACTATTAACAACAATAAAGTGACTAATATTGGTATAGCATCTCACTTTTATAAACACTGTCCTATAGTCCAGTTTTGTCTTCAAATCAATTCTTGGTCATAGGGCTGCTGGTTATTCTCATTTTCTCTCCTACTCATCCATTCTTTTCATTTCTTTTCCCTGTTTTGTGCCCTGGATAGGGTAAGAAAGACTGATCCATAAAGACTATTTTATCTGGACTCCATGATCTCTGTCTTAACAGTTGGGTTTGGTCAAGAAGAGAGTAGCTAGGAGGGTAGATGGAAAGGGGGATCTCATGGTCATAAAAAGAAGTTTGGACTTCATCAAGAGTTTTTTCTTTGCTTACTTTTTTTTAATGCTTAGGGCATCGTAAGATATGAGCAGTGCAGAATTCTGTACATCCAAGGGACTGCTTGTGAAAGAATTATAATCCAACTCCCTCCTTCAGCAAAACAGGGTGGGAAATATTGAGAGAACTAGATAAGAAAAAATTTTCTGTCTCTGCCCTTCAGTGATTATGCATTGTCTACTGGGAAAGAAAAGCGTACAAGTATTTTATAAGGACTCAAATGATAAAATCTCTATTCCCATTTGTTTTAGGTAAGATTTTTCTCCTACATCCTTGCTATGTTATCACCATCAATGTCATCATCAATGCCATTGTAAATATGCTATAAGGGGATGTTGTGAATTGTTCCAGTTTATTGCAACATGGAAATTTGTATATCTGAAGCCTTAAGTTATAGGTGACACTAACGGTGGTTATCCATGACCCTTTGAATGTATAAAACATTGGCATGGCTGCTCGAATTTTTTCAGTGTACCCCAGCTGCCATCTAGCCATCTCAGATGCCTGTGTCACAGTCACAAGGGCAGACTTGTTCAGGTAAGCCAAGGTCACCCCGGTCATTGCTTGAATTGATCCTGAATTAATATTCTAATAGAACTCTTGCTGTGAAATTTGCAACAACCTATTTAGGGAAGGCGAAAGAAAGAAACGTTACCTATGACAGCCTTCTTCTCCTTTATGCCAACCAAAGCATTGCAACATAAATTAGTTGCTCCAAACTGCTTACTCCCGGTAATTAACTCTGCTCTAGGAATAGCCGTTTTATAACTGTTACAAATCAAAGTACTATGCCATCAAAGTATTCACTTGCCAGGAGACCCTGACATCTCATCCGTTAAAAGGATGATGTTCAAAAAATCCACTTCTCCTTTTCTTTTCAAAAGATAATTTCACTGAACGGACATTGCCTTGAGTTGTGTCAAGGGAAATGGGAGTTGAATCAGCAGCACTTATCCGATGTATAACTCCTATTACTCTGCTCCCAGGATCACTGGAATTTGCATGGTTTAGCAGACAGAAGGCTCTAATAATAAAACTGAGAGTGGGCTAACAACACTGGAATGTCTAAGGATGTACTAGGCTCATTGTCTCCATTTTTCAGAATTCACCTCTTAAGAGGCAGACAATGCTTTTAAGGACAAGGCTAATAGTCCTTAATTCCTTGGGTGTTCATTGTGAAATGCTATTATCCATGCTAAGGGAATTTGCTATTAAAATGGATGTAATACACAATGCTATCAAAATTTCCACTGTAATGCAGCCTTTATAAATGTCTATTACCTTTTCAACAGCTCCTGATTCCATAGTTCGAATTAACCTCTTTGAAGATGAGTGAACATTATTCTGCACAGCACAGCAGTGTATAGCTGCAAATGGAGTGGGGGCTGAGGAACCATTAGTACGTAGACCATGTCTTCATCACATGGGCGTATGACGCATGCCTAGACAGTCTGAGTCACATGAAGGATATCTCCTAATTCTCAGAAACTCAATAGAAGAATGAAACTTATGTCCCTAAAAACTTGCTCATTATTTACTTCAGTTTACTGTGATCAATTTAATATGTTGAGTGTATCTGGTTAGATATTCCTGGTTTTTATGCCTCTGATAAGAGTAGCACTATTTTGTCCCATCAATTGTTACGATCAGGAGTTAAGAAATTTTCTGTGCTTGAGATGCAAAAGTCAAGGTAATGACAAATTAATGTTAACAGATTTAAGGGATTTTAACATAGCAATTTAGAAAAGAAGAATTAATCTTTGAATAAAAACAATTCAAAATGCACTTAAAAATCTATCTTTGATTTTGCAAATAATTTGAAGCAAGAAGCTCATAAAAAAAAAAGCAGTAAATCTGGGCAAATGGCTTTTTTTCTACTTTTTACTTGTTCAAATCTCAATCTTGATATTAATCTATACAGTGGACTTTTGTTCTTATACGATGGTCCATGTCTCATCTACCTTATTGAACTATGAGTCCAAGGTAAGAAAGTAAGCTTATTCACCTCTATTCCCCTTCCAGTACCTAGCATTTTATTTTGCACAGAGTAACTGTTCAAAAGCTCTTTGTTGAAAGAAAGTATGATTTAAGTGGTGGTGATTTGTATTGGCTCAATGTAATCCACAATCTTTAAACAAATAAGTGACCGCAAACGGAATTTCTTAAACCGTTCCCCTGCTCTATTTACATTAGATCTTAACTTCCTTAAGGTGCATTTTCACTAATGTCAGGTGGTTCTGGTTACTATTGGCCTTATACTTTTCATTCAAAAACTGTTGCATAAAATTTTTTGTGCCAAGCCTGCAAAAGTTGACTAATAAACAAGTTGATGGTTTGCATACATAAATCCAAAGCGTCAGCATTATCTAATTTTCAATATGCAGAATAAACTCACATCTCGGTCT